>NW_009921376.1:13473-13778 GCF_000696875.1 Nestor notabilis | reverse complement strand
ATCAGCTAATTGAGACGGAGAAGCCGCCTTGGCGCCATGGTGTTCCTGCAACATGGCACAAAGTCACCAATCCCGAGCGGGTGCCTGGGACACGCCCAAAAACAAGGAAAAAACCAATCAGAAAGGCGCTCTGGGCCATGGCTGGGGGTGTGGCAGTGACTGGGGCTCTGCGTCACGTCCGGTGGCGCGAGTATGGCCCGGGCGGAGGGGGTCTGGTGGGGTCGATCTGGTCCGGTCCGGTCGCTGCAACCTGGAGCAACCTGCTGTAGTGGAGGGTGGCCCTGCCCGCGCCGGGGGGGTGGGGG
>NW_009921376.1:0-13336 GCF_000696875.1 Nestor notabilis | reverse complement strand
AGGGTTGAGGTCTTCCTCAACCCTTGGCCACCTCTTGTGATGTATATAGCCCAGCACACGGGGTGGTTCTGGGCTCAAGCACACACTGCGAGGTCATGGGGAGCTTCTTGTCACCCAACACACCAAGTCCTTCTCAGGCTGCTCCATCCAGTCTCCCCCAGCCTCTGTTTGTGCTTAGGATTGCCCTGGCCAATGTGCAGGACCTTGCCCTTGGCCTTGTTGAACTCCATGAGGTTCACACAGTCCCACCTCTCCAGCCTGTCCAGGTCCCTCTGGATCCAATCTCTCCGGCGTGCTGACCACACCACACAGCTCAGTGTCACCACAGACTTGCTGAGGGTGCTCAATCCCACTGTCCATGTCATAGAATCACAGAATAGTTTGGGTTGGAAAGGACCTTAAGATCATCTAGTTCCAACTCCCCTGCCATGGGCAGGGACACATCGCACTAGACCAGGTTGTTCCAAGTCCCTGTGTCCAACCTGGCCTTGAACACTGCCAGGGATGGGGCAGCCACAGCTTCTCTGGGCAACCTGTTCCATCCAGTGCCTCACCACCCTCACAGGGAAGAACTTCCTTATATCTAACCTAAATCTCCCCTCTTTCAACTTCAAGTGATAACCCCTTGCTCTGTCACTACGTGAGATTGTAAAAAGCCCCTATCCAGCTTTCATGTAGGCACCCTTTAGGCACTGGAAGCTGCTCTCAGGTGTCCCCGGAGCCTTCTCTTCTCCAGGTGGAAGAAGCCCAGCTCTCTCTCCATCCCTGGGAGCATCTCTGTGGCCTCCTCTGGACTTGCTCAAGAAGGTCAGATACTGGAAGGCTGCTATGAGGTCTCCACGCAGCCTTCTCTTTTCCAGGCTGAACAGCCCCAACTGTCTCAGCCTGTCTTCATATGGGAGGTGCTCCAGCCCTCTTATCATCCTCATGGCCCTCCTCTGGACTTGCTCCAACAGCTCCATGTCCTTTTTATGTTGAGGACACCAGAACTGTACACAGACCTCCAAGTGAGGTCTCATGAGAGCAGAGTAGAGGGGCAGGATCACCTCCTTTGACCTGCTGGCCATGCTTCTTTTGGTGCAGCCCAGGATATGGTTGATTCCTGGGCTCAAGCGCACACTGAAGCTGGCTCATGTCAAGCTTCTCATCAACCACCACCCCCAAGTCCTTTGTCACTGATAAAGACAATGAACAGTGCTGGTCCCACTGCCAACCCCTGAGGAACACCATTCATCACTGGTCTCCATTTGGACATCGAGCCATTGACCACTACTCACTTACTGCAACCATCCAACCAATCGCTTATCCACTGAGTGGTCCATCCATCAATTCCATGTCTCTCCAATTTAGAGACAAGGATGTCATATGTGCTAGGGAAGAAGCTGCTCAATAATTATTCTCTCTCAACAGTGTGGGACAGTGTCAAACTTTGCACAACTGCAGGCAGATGACATCAGTCATTCTTCACTTATCTATTCACTCTGCTTATCTATTCACTTCACTATGACCAACGCTGTCACCCTGTCATAGAAAGGCACCAAATTTGTCAGCCAGTTTGCCTTTAGAGAAGCCATGTTGGCTGTCACAAGTCACCTCCCTGTTGTTCATGTGCCTGAGCATATTTTTCCAGGAGGATCCACTCATGAAGACTTTATGAAGTCTGAGCAGCGCAGGCATTTTCCTATGCTTGTTCATCCCCAAACCACTTAGACCCATCCCTTTCCCCATCTTTGGTTCCTCCCATAAACCTCCCATTATAAGTCGTGCAATCCCCAAATGCTCTTCCCCAGCACTCAACAAAGTTTCCCATACCCCTAGGCAGTAACCCCACTCAGCCTGTAAGGTATTCTGACAGCTTCTCCCATTGACTCATTGTGATAGGTATCACCTCCAGGCTCATGGGGCTGATGGCTCCCCTATGACAGTCTTAGAAGGAGCTGGGACAGAGGCTTCATTTCTACTTATGGGTGATTTGGGTTTCCCAGCTTGTGGTTGTCTCTTTTTGCTCCTTCACGTTTGTGCAGATGAGACTTTTATGGGTTGACTGCACTTCTCTGGTGATTCTGTGATTAGCCAGGTCAGAGCATTATTTGGGTTTTCCCACCTGCCATTGTGCCTTTGTGTGTGTGAAGATGAGCTTTCTCCCACATAGCCTAATATTATGATGAGCTGCTTCTGTAACACTTTCTGGTCCTATACACTAAGTTATTTAACATTTCTATTTGAGAAAAGAGACCCTCAAATCCAGTTAGAGTAGCAGATTTTTACTTCACCTCAAATCCCACATCTTGTAGATTTTTCCTCTTACCTTCATGTATAATTATACTCTCCTGGGTTCAGCTGTAGCAGTCATTTTTTCTCCTTCTTAGTAGCTGGTGCAGTGCTGTGTTTTTGTATGCATCACAAAATACCTATACCAAGGTTAAAAATAGAGTAGTGTACCAGTATAGCTCCTGAAGCCAGTGTCTGATTAACTTTCTCAGCCTTTCTGATTTGGCTCCTGAAATAGAACAGGTTTGCTAGATTATCTTGCACCTACTTTCCATTCTAAGAAGACAGTATCATTGAAACTTTCAGGTTTGTAAATTGTCCTCTAAGCAGATTAACATTTATAATTGGCTTATGGAAAGTCAGATCCCCCACTTAACTGACACTAATGTCAAACGTGGACAGGAGCAGACAGGCAGCGCTCAGAGAGCAACAGGAGGAAGAAGATCATTCCTGTAGCATCATTCTTCTGATCACACATACATATGGGGAACAACAGCAGCTCCACTGTGGATGATTTGCAGGCTGTTGAGATCCACCACTGGTACAAAAAGTTCATGATGGAGTGTCCCTCTGGACAGCTGACAGAGCACGAATTTAAACAGTTCTTCGGGCTTCGAGGGCTGGATCCAGAGGCCAATGAGTACATTGAGCAGATGTTCCGCACATTTGATATGAATAAGGTGAGTTCTCCTGCAAGGAGATTAACTGCCACATACTGCTTAAAAGTGAACCAGCTTCTGCAGTTTTACAGTCTTTCATTTTCTCTTAAAACATTGGTGTGGAAAGCTGCTGAGTGACACTAATATAAAGTTAGCTAAATGCAAGGAGCAAATGAATGTGTATAATAATGACATAGATAACATAACCACAGGTAATAACACGTAATTATCTAACCACCTTGTGCAAATTCATCCTTGAATTTTGAGAATTCCTTATTGTGTATTAATTGACTTGACTTTATTTGACTAGCAAAATACTAACAAAAGGAGATTATTATTCTTATATGTTCTTACTACTCAAAAATATATCTGTATTAGATAGTAGAGACTAGAGGAATCAAATACAATAGAAATCATTATTACATTCAGAGGAATTAACTTCCAGATATTTGGCAGCTGAAATTCACACTGCAGACAGACTGGGCAGACGATTAATGTGGTTCTCCTCAGTGCTAGAAGCTTTAGCAGGTACCAGGAGCTAGGAGGTAGGTAGTATTCCTCACTGTGACAGGCAACCCCTGGCTGTCTTTAAGGTAAGAACCAGTAGCCCCTATAATTCCTTTAAGCATGCAATGGCCCTCGCTTTTGCCTGGTTTTATCTATATTTACTCAAGCTTATGATTGAAAGCCTGTAACCTCAATAACAGAGAAATTTGGTTTTATGGCAGCCTGGAAAATTCAGCTTTGCTCTCTGCTCCAAAGTTCTGAAATGGCTGGAGCAAATGTCTGTGAATCAAGGAGCATGCCAAAGAGACACGTGGGAAATCACAGGGTCAGATTTGAAGAAGGAAAGCCCAGGGACTGAGCAAAGAACATTGGTTTGGACAACATGGGAGAAGGCATAAGGCATTAAGGAATTCTAAGGAATATTACAAAATTCTTAAAACAGCCAGGTTTCATTAGGGTAGCTGAGGCCTTGTGGTGGATGTAATGACTGGAAATGACCGCACATCTCAAAGAGCATCCTTTCTCATCCTGAAGTTCTCTGTGCCCTGGATGGTGATAGTGATGAGAAGCAGTTTAATAAACTAAGCCAATGCATTTGCAGTTCTTGCACAAGTCTTTCCCTTTACTTCTGCCATTTCGTGGGATATTTAAGGACTTCAGAATTTGCTCAAGGATGCTACACATCCCAAAGTTCTCCAGTAAGCCCCATGTTATGCAGTAATCAATGTTTTAAAAAGACTCTCAAATTCAAATTTGGTCATACAAAGATGAAAAGCTATCTTCTAAATAAAGTGATAGTGATCTCAAGGAGAATGAAGTAAGATTGTGGCAACTAGTGGAGATGGACCTACGTCAGTTAATCTTAGCCTGTAATAGCCACTTAATCTAAGCTCCTTTTATAAGTAAGGGCAAGGAACAACAGCACCCAGAGGAAGAGCCACTCTGTTGTAATGCAGATGATAATGGATAGAATCATCTGCCCCCTGGACCTTCAAATGCTAAGGACAAAAAGGACAAGTTTTCAAAGAGTTATTTTAAAAATTGCACTCATGCCCTTCTTGTCACCTTTAGAGCTGTTTTTGTTTTCCATGACTTTGCTCAACGAAGTTATGAAAAACTCACATAATGGGAATACTACAGTGATCCTGGATGAGTATTGCAAAATGTTGTGATGCTTGCTGTAAAGCAGCAGTGCTCTGCTAGCCCACCTGCAGTTGCTATTTATTTACATTGATTCTGGAAAGCCACCCGACTTTGGTTAAATACTTCAATAAATGAAAGCTTCATTTTTATGCTCTGTAATTTGTTGAAGTAATTATTCAGAATCTTTGACAGAAATACACACCTTTTTCGTTGTTTCTTTTTAACCACTTCAAATTTTAGTCAGTGTTAAGTTTAGGGATTATGAACCTTTATTGTCTAGCATTTTTCTTCCAGAGGAAACAAGAGATTTTTAAGTTTCTTTGTAGATTCAAGAAATCGAATTTTTAAAAACCTAAATAAAAAACATTTTTTCCAGCTGTCAAATCGCGTTCTATGTATTTTAAAAAATATCTTCAGTCACTTGTTTTTTTCCAGAGAATGGAGAAGAGATCTATGGCTCACTGAAATAGCAGTAGCTTCCGACAAAGACAAAGCAGACTAGTACAGAAAACCTAAGGTAGAACTACCTTCCACTTTTCTTGCAGACAGGGCTCTGGGTCAGTTTTCTCTCCCAGTAGGCCATAGGCAGTCAGCTCTGGTGGGCAGAGAAGGGGTTATTTACACTGGCCATGAGAAGGTCCCCATGACCCGGCTTCAGTGCGTGCTTGAGCCCAGACCCCCCCCACGTGCTGGGTGCCCCCCCAGAGCGTGAGCAGCAGCTCAGGGAGGGGATCCTGCCCCTCTGCTGGACCCTGGGGAGATCCCCCCTGCAGCCCTGATCCAGCTCTGGGGAACAGCACAAGAGGGACATGGAGCTGCTGGAGCGAGGCCAGAGGAGGCCCTGGAGCTGCTGTGAGGGCTGGAGCAGCTCTGCTCTGGAGCCAGGCTGAGAGAGCTGGGCTGGGGCAGCTGGAGAAGAGAAGGCTCCCGAAGGGGACACCTTAGAGCAGCTCCAGTGCCTAAAGGGGCTCCAGGAGACCTGGAGAGGGGCTTTGGACAAGGGCCTGGAGGGACAGGCCAAGGGGAATGGCTTGAACCTGCCAGAGGGGAGATTGAGATGAGCTCTTGGGCAGAAGCTCTTCCCTGTGAGGGTGCTGAGGTGCTGGCACAGGATGCCCAGAGAAGCTGTGGCTGCCCTATCCCTGGCAGTGTTCAAGGCCAGGTTGGACACAGGGGCTTTGAGCAATCTGCTCTATTTTGTTTTTCATTCTCTTTTAGCTGTGAATCTAGAGAGCAATATGGTAAACCAGCTTCAGAGCAGCAACTCCCTCAGTTTGTTCCTGTCACAATTTGGTTTCCATTTTCCCACAGGATGGATATATTGACTTCATGGAATATGTGGCTGCCCTCAGCCTTGTTCTCCGTGGGAAGATGGAGCAGAAATTGCGGTGGTATTTCAAGCTCTATGATGTAGATGGCAACGGCTGCATTGATCAACATGAATTGCTCAACATCATTAAGGTGAGTCTGCAGGGATCTGTGTTCTTTTCGCTTTCCTTAAAGACAAATTTCACTACACATGTAAGACTTTTGCTATTCCCCATATGGATGATCCTGGATGAGACCTTCTTTAATAGCATTCTTTCTTTCAGCAGAATTCCCCACAATCTCTCAGCCCACCACAGCGTATGTTCCAGCATAGTGAACCCCATACATTTTTTTAGCTGCCTAGGACCTAAATTGCACTTTCCAAGATTTCAGACTCAGTTACTGTCAGTTGTGGTCTCTACAATGTGTCCTTCATACCTCCTTTTCCCCATGAGAATAGTAGTTGGAGAGTTGCTCCCAGTCAGCTTTTTAGAACTAGCTCCTAAATGCCAATGTAATAAAACATTTCTGACTCTGGCAAATAGTTTGAAGAAGAATGACTGTCAATTTAAAAAAAAAAAAAGAAGAAGTATACAAATAGCTATTGTGGAAGGTGCTGGAATTACAGGCATAAGGATGACCTTATGAATAATGAATTACGCTGTAGATTCTGGAAAACTAGGAAGATGCAGAAAAGATTCAATGACCCTAAATAATTCATGTTTCTGAATAAGAAAGTCAGAAAATGGATTTGATAAAGATTTGAAGCCTGAGTTGTCACAAATAAAACCACTAAAAATATGTTAGCAATGCATTCTCATTTGGATATGAATTTTAGTGCCAAGCATTGAGAGACCAAACCAAATCAAAAATATACAGCCTCCTACTAATAACTTGCAATAGAAATAAAGAGACATCACAGTGAAGAGAGAAATATTCATTGTTTAAAACAGAGCTGTTGAAAAACAAGTCCTGTGGGTGATAACTGGTGGCAATTGTCCTGGGTTCAGCTGTAACATTTTTCTCCTTCTAAGTAGCTGGTGCAGTGCTGCGTTTTTGGCTTTAGTCTGAGAACAACGCTGATAACACACCACTGTTTCTAGTTGTTTCTAAGTAACGCTTACCCCAGTCAAGGACTTTTCAGTCTCATGCTCTGCCAGTGAGGAGAGGCACGGGAAGCCGGGCGGAAGCAGAGACAGGACCCAAACCTGACCTGAACTGGCCAAAGGGCTATTCCATCCCACAGCACATCATGCGCAGTATAGAAAACTGGGGAGAGTTACCCCGAAGGCCCAGATCGATGCTTGGCTCGGGCTGGGTATTGGTTGGCAGGTGGTGAGCAATTGTATTGGGCATCACTTGTGTTTATGGTTTTCTTTTTCTTTTCCCCTTTTAGTTTTATATTCTCTCCCCTTGTTATTTCCCTTATCATTATCATTATTATTGGTAGCAGTAGTGGTTTGTATTATACCTTAGTTACTGGACTGCTCTTATCTCAACCTATGGGATTTGTATTTTTTTTTTCATTCCTCTCCCCATCCCTCCAGGAGCTGGGGTTGGGGGGAGGGAAAAAAGGGGAGTGTGAGGCAGCATCTGCGTGGTTCTGAGTTACCGGCTGGGCTTAAACCATGATAGCAATGAATTTACTGCCCTTTGACTTTTGTGTAGTTCAGTGTCTTTTTTGGCAGCCTTAGCAAGTTGCTGAGGTGATACTTAGTTTTAGTAAAGCGACATTCGAAAAAGAACAAAAACCCCACATATCAGAAGGTAAAAACTAGAAAGTAAGTAGTCTTAGAATCAATATGAAGCCTCTGGAATCACATATTTCATGGACATCCTTAAACAAAGGAAAAAATAAGGCATGGAAGGAAAAGAGAACCCTGCACTATATGGTTACAAGTAAGACAAATTGTAGTAAACAGTAATGAATAATGATTAAACTTTGTTAAGCTGAAAATTAATTTCCAATGAGCTTTAGGGAGAAACATGACATACAGGAAGCAGTATATAAATGGAAATAGGAAAAGCAAGAATAGAAATAAATGATGACAGCATATAACGAAGGAATTTCATAATGTCAAATGCAGAGAGTGTTTGACAGTGTTTATGGGGCTTGGTGGACCATAGGGTAATAAAAAGTGAATCAAGTAGGTGGATCCTGATTCTGCCATTTCTGCAGTGCTTAACTGCTACCTAAGCAGATTTAGGGTGATCCTTTGGGTTTCCCTGCTCATTCCATGCTTCATAACCGTGCTCCCTTTGCACCTTTCAGAGCCAACTGTAAGGCCTGATGATTTCTGCTGTGTTTACCTATGATGCTGGTTCATTTGTATGCGGAAAGTACCAGGCATGACTGTCTTGTTCTGAATCGATGCTGGCAGGCTGCAGTGGAATCTGTCTTGTTTTTTGGGAGCCATTGAGCAGCTTCTGGTTATTATTGCTCTTTTCTTTTAGGCTATTCGAGCTATTAATGGTGGTGACCATGAAACCAGTGCAGAAGAGTTCACCAACCGAGTCTTCAACAAAATTGATGTGAATGGAGATGGTAAAATCCTTGTCTATGTCAGCCACCACAGATAGTCTCTGTGCTACAGAGAGACATCCATGTCTTCCTTTCTTGATTGAACTTTATGCCTCCTCATTTTATATTTGTGTGTTACATGTATTGTCATCCAGGAATGTATTCTCCATGAATTTTGTGAAGCATTCTTTCCTTGCATCATACATAATCAGCATGACAGGATTTGTTCCCCACACAAAGTCTCAGCTATGTTCTGTCCACGAGTTTGTTGGTGGGGTTTTGGAGTGGGTTTGTTTGGTTTGGGTTTGGGTTTTTTTTTTCCTTTTTGCATGTTGCTGCATAGCTGGTGTCAGAGGTAGAAGTGGGAAATATCTGTTGATATATCTCCTGAATATATCAGCAGCAGGGAAAGGAAGAATTGGAATTTAATATCGAAGTTCACAGTTTCTTCACTGGGTCTGCTATAGGCAGTACAGCAAGCACATGAAGTGCTATGGTCCAGTCAGTCAAAAACTGGTCAAGGCCACTGTAGTTGCTGTTTGTCCCTGAGACATACACACTACTTAATGTGCTTATTACCTTCTGACCTGCCCTTTTGTTATTCCAGAAGAACTCTGCCAAGCTGCTTCCCTGCACAGGGGCTTTTTGACCTAGAACAGAAAACCTATTTCTGCCTGCCACGGTTCCCTTCTGTCACTTCTTTTAAACACGATAACCAGCAAGTATGGGGTAGGTTAGGACCTTGACAGGTTAGGCCAAAAAGGAGGCTACTAATACAGCCTTATTTATAGGATGATCCCACTATGATCCTACTACTTAGCTATGCACTTCCTCTATTCTTTCTTATGTACACTTTCCCTTATGTGGGGAAAGGAAGGAAAGGAAGCTGGAGTAGCCTGCATATAGGGAAAGTTTCATATGGACTTAAAAATACTCTGAGGCTTCTTGGTGCTTTAGAACACTGCTTGTATAGTAAGTGGTCTCTAAAGTTAGACTACTGTACTCCTTTCCTGTTCAAATGTGGATTGGCATGATTGTAATTTCTTCTGTGTCTGACACAGGTGAACTTTCTCTGGAAGAATTTGTGGAGGGAGCGAGGAAAGATGAGGAGTTCATGGAGGTTATGATGAAAAGTTTGGACCTGTCACACATTGTGGCCATGATCAACAACCGTCGGCATAGTGTATAAATCAAGCTGGGAAAAAACACTGTGCCAATAGCCAGAAGGGTGGACGCACACCACGAAGCAGACACAGAAATTTTTACAACAAAAAAAATTGCCATAAACATGCATATGGAAGTAGGAACAGAAAGAAACTGTTGTATTTGTGTATCTGAGTGCCTGTTCCTGTACAAATATTGAAGCTCAGCCACATACATGCAGGACAGGTTCAGAAAAAATGGATTTGTGTGGCAATGCTTGACTTGACTTCCTAAAATTTAAAGGCCAAGTTTCAAGGCATGTATTTCCTCTTTATTCTGTGTCCCTGATTGTAAAGTGGCAATGGACTAAAAGTAATGCTAAGTTTATGAAGACCACTGTCAGAACTGGATGATGAAGTGTGGAGAATTTCTGATGTGTACAAAAAGGAGCATCAAACTGTTATCAATATAAAGAACTATCAAAAGCATATAACTTCCACTGTTCTTGTCATTGTATTAGATCATGAACACCAGTATGTTTGTCCATACCACATTTGCTTGGGTTTGGTAGTTTCTACAGAAGTAGCTTCATTCTTAAGATCTCAAGAACCAAACCAAAAATCAGTCTGACAACAACAAATCTGTTCCCAGCAGCACTGTCAGTAATGCTGCTGTTCACAGCCTTCTGTGATCAAAGAGCTCTTTACCAAACAAGTCAACAGTTTAGGAACAGCATTCGTAACCAGATAAAATATGCTACTCTGTTGCCCAAAGCAGAAAAATTGCCTGAGGAATCAACTATTTTTTACAATAGTTGTCTTACTACTCTCCTCTCATACAACTGAATAAATGAAGTATGTGAAGTTATTCTTAATATTGTTGCTTCACACATCCTTTATTGGTTTTTCTTTTTATTCTTGAGGAGAAAACCTAAGCAGCAAAAAGAAACAATTCAGCCAGATGACTTTGTGACTACTGAAGTTGATACTCTAGATCAGCATGCCACGAATGACTCTGTGTCTTTGTACACGATGGAAAGAGGGATGTAGCATAACAGAAACTGAGCAAACTCTGTCTTGTTCACTAACAAGACATTAGGTAAGGTCACAATCAGAAAGTCCTTTGACTCTGGAAAGAGAACCAGAAGTTAGGAGGAATTCAGGAAAAGTTAGCAGAGTGCCTGTGCCAGTTGGGCATGTTTCTCCTGTGCAGGAGGAAGAACTTGCAGACCAGTAACAAGAAAAAAGTGTGATTTAATCTTGCTTATATTTAAGCTTCTGTGATGTGCATATGTATACCGAAGTGTGCAGGCTTTCATCTAAGTCACAGGAGGTTTAGTCAGTATTGTCAATGGAGTGAGTGATCATGTTTAGAGTAGGCACCAACATTTTGCCAGGTGGCCTTATACCCCAGGTCCCGCTGTTATGTTAATGTCTGCAGTCTTAGAGCTTCTGAGAGGACGCACAACCTGGGTATTGCAAATATCGTTCATTTCGCCAGGGGATTATTATGAGCATGTGCTGTTGGACTTTGCTGTTCCTTTGGACTGATTGTTGTTGTTTAAACCCAGCCAGTAACTCAGCACCAGCAGATGCTTGCTCACCCCCAGGGTGGGATGGGGAGAAGAATTGGAAGAATTTAAACCCCACGGGTGGAGATAAGAACAGTTTAATAACTCAAGTACACTGTAATACTGCTAGTAATGATAAGGGAGATGACAAGGGAAGAAAATATAAAACCAAAATAGCGAAAGGGGAAAAACAACAGTAACCAACAGTGATGCCCAATACTCAGCACCCACTGACTGATACCCAGCCCGGGTAACTCCCCCCACTTTCTAATCCAAGCATGATGTGCTGTGGTATGGAATACCCCTTTGGCTACTTCAGGTCAAGTGTCCTGTCTCTGCTCCCTCTTGGCTTCTCATGCCCCTCCTCGCTGCAGAGCACAAAGGACTGAAAAGTCCATGGTCAGGGCAAGTGCTATTGAGCTATAACTAAACTGTTGGTGTGTTATCAGCATTGTTCTCAGACTAAAGCCAAAACACAGCACTGCACCAGATTCTAGGAAGGAAATTAACTCCATCCCAGCTGGCACCAGGACACTGATGAAGGCTGAGGGTTTTTCCCCACAAGACTCTGTTGAACTGTTCTGTACATGTTAGAGGTCCTCAGTCCCCTGCAGTTTTGTGGGTTACATGGAAGTGTAATTTTAATTATCATATGACATACAGAACACCCCCCCCCCCCCCCCCAATTTTTACTTCTTAGGAAAGTGAAGAATTTTTGTTACGTGCAGCTGACATATTAAAGAAATAACCAAGAAGCTGTAGCTGCCAGCAGTGTTGCAGCAAGCTGCTATACACAATGTACAGAATTTTTCTCTTGCCTGTATAGTCTTTTGAGGACCCAGCAGTCTGTTCAGAACCCCTCCTGCATTACCCATTATGTCCCAAGGCTTTCTCTTACTCCTCTAGTCCACTTACTTGCCATCCACTTGAGGCTAGTTTAATGAGAAAGTACGATTCAGGCACAAGTGTGGCAAATACTGTAGGAACCATAGCTCGAAGAGACATCATGGGCCAGAGAAGTAGGGAACAGGATGTAATGCAGGCCACAGTGAATAGTATCCTTCTATGTTTGGCTTAGGTGAGGTATATTAGTACGTACTGTCCAAAGTCTGAGGTGTCCCCCCAGCTCTTAGCACCATAGCTGTGGACCTCCCGTGCTCTTCTCGGGTCCTTTATGTTGCCATCCATCTGGATATCACAGGCGTCCAGGAGGTGTGTATTTCTGTAGTGGTCTTCCCTGGCATTTCTTAAAGATGTGTATTATTATCAGTGCCTATAAAGGTCCCAGGACAAGGGTTGCCTTTTCCCCCCGCCATGTATCTCTTTTTTTTCTTTTTTTTTTTTTCATTTCCATGGGGTTTCATCTTCCGGGATTTCTTCCCTGCATCCTTCCAGTCTTATGGCCTGCCTCTTGGGCATTCTTCATCCCAGTTTTGAGGTTAACTTTCTGTAATGGGCCGTGGCATTTGACTGCTTTCCCTGGGTTGACGTGCGGAAAGCAGACTCCACAATGTGTAAGATTGTAAAGTGGGTATGTTTATTCAGCGCTGGGCAGCACGGGGGGTAGTCCCACCAAAACCGTGTGCACCTGTCGTGACAATCTGCTCTAAATTTATACAGTAACTGTTGCATATACATGACATTTCCTAATACATCTGTACATACGTATGACCTGTCCCCGCTTCGTATTAAGGTTAGGGCTCCTCCCTCTTGCACCTGCGCAATGTCTCCCGGTGGTGGTCTTCTGGGGTCGTGGAGGATGAAGGCCATAAGTCTTCCTCACCATGTGCTTTTCACCCCTTGGTTTCGTCCATGCTCAAAGTTCTCTTGGGTTCTCTCCAAACTACAAGGTCAGCTTCAGACGGTTAGGAACTAGTTCTTGTGAGAAACCGCTAGGTTTATCTAGTCCTTGCTGATTTCAGGGACTGCTGTTTGTAACAAGTCACAAAGCTTCTTTATAAAGCATGTTACAACTTAATGACCACCTAACCTACAATTCCCTATTTCAGGGTCCACTGCACAGCATCTGTGCCGTTGCAGCACCGCAGGGCTTCCTGTCCGGCGGCACTTCCCCTTCGCTGGGAACTGTCTGGTTCGCATGTGGCGGTCTCGCCTATGACGGTCACACCGTGTGCAGTGCCGGTCTGTGCGACCGAGCCGTCCTGCCTGGGGCTCGCCACGGGACTGCCCTTCGGCACTGCAGAAGCTCTCCCT
>NW_009921375.1:82303-110220 GCF_000696875.1 Nestor notabilis | reverse complement strand
GGTAGCGGGAGGGAACCTGCTGATGCCGGTGTCTGCAGAGCCAGCTCTGCCCGGGCCGCCCGGTGAGGAAGCACATTGATTTTGCGGGTCTTACGTAAGGAACTTCGCCGCGCATCAGGCCCAGCGACTTCAAGGGACATAATCATTATTATGCAAGTCCCAGCGTTATTGCAGGATGAAGACCTTGGGAAGCAGACCGCCTTGTTAATAAATATTAGAGGAGACTGTAATTAAAGGTTGTGTCTGTTGAGACTGCTAAGCATCACACACCAGGCTCCGGGTTAATTTTTATGACAGTTAGACTCATTATGGAAAAGTTGGTACCCTCTGAAAAATCACAAATGTCTGCAGCCCGGTGAAAGGCCAAATGTGTCAGAGTGTGTGTGGTCAGATGGGGAAAAAGCAGTCCCTGTAGCCATCCCTCTACATCAAAAATAGGATTTTTAGTATCGGTAGCGAACTGTATTAACTAATATTTTTTGATAACTTCAGTTTGTAAATCTACTCCTCATTGCAACAATTCCTCATTCTGTTAGTTGATGGCAATTCCTTTTCCCACTTTCAGCTGAGAGTACTTAGCTGCTTACTGAATGCCTTCTCATTGAGTTGCCCCCTTCAAGTCCCTTTGCTATTACATAAAATTGGCTCCAGTCTCCCCTTGTTTTATACAGATGCACGTTCACCGTTGTGTTATGTTCAAGTCTCTGGTTAAGACAGAGTTAATTAAATATAAAATAGGTTTTCTGCAAGTTAACCCTTGAGTGTGCAAACGGAACAGGTTTCCTGCCTTCTCTAGAGGTCACTGAGCATGTTGGATCCGGAGCTCGGCTGAATGATGTCTCATCATTTTGAAGAAGTAGCTGCTGAAATGCTACAGTGCAATGCCAGATGGAGGGGTTTGGGGAAGGGGCTGTCTGTTGATTTTGTGCCATTGTTTACTTTTGTGCATTTCAGTCTTTTGTAGTTGGCTTTGAAGAGTGATGTAACAGTCACAACATGCTCTGCTCAGTGCCAATTACCTTTCTGCTTGTGTGTAATTTGGGCAAATTGATGTTATTGCACCCTGCAGTTAAGCAGATGAAATATTCTTTTAGCCTGTAGTATTGTTCCATTTTATGGGATGGGATTTGCATTTATTCATAGAGCCTGTCCCACGTTTCCATCTTCTTCTTGATGATGTGCTGGGCCAGGCAGTTCCTGCTTCTTGGATGCTTGAGGCTGCAGAGGGGTAGCTGGAAGCAGGACAGGGTCTGATCTGTGCCAAAAGCTTCACTGCAGACATCGCCAGTGTTTTTTCTTGTTGTTGTTTGTAACTGGAATACTCATTTGCCGTGATCATTCTTGGCCCGACTTCTGTAGCCTCATGGTTTCCATATGTTAGTTAATGCTGGGGTTATGTAGAGGGGTGTTTTATTGCACCACAGCGATCACGTTTTGGGCAGCTGGAATACAGAGTTTGCTAATGGGCCCGTAGTAATTTCCTTGATACTATTCAGTGCCTAATTATACCTCCAGAAATGTCCATTTTCTGGTTGTGGGTACTTGGTCTGTATTTTCCTCTGAATAAAGGTTAATTCCCATGTGGTCAGGGTTTAACTGCTCCTGAGGCTGGGGCAAGGCAAGCAGAGTCTGACCCCAGCGTCTGCGTATGCTGCCTGCTTGCTGCCTTCGAGGTTGTCGTGGACAACCCAGGGCAGAGTTAGTGGCAGCTCCATCCCTGAGGAGCATCAGCTCCGTCACAGGACCAAGGTGGTCTTGGGGTGACTTTGGTGAGGTGAAGGGGCTCTGGTGCTCGCAGCTGTGTCCTGACAGCTGTCGCCCTCCCTGTCACCTCCCTGCGGGGATCAGGGCGGCTCTGACCTTCCTTCCTGTGTTGCTAAACTGTTGGAGGACAGTTTAGCAACATCTGACTCCAGAGGAATTGGCACAGAGGTTTGTTGTACTCCTTGCTTCATCATTAAGTAGGAGCAGCAAAAGAAAGTGTAACTGGGCAGAAATGTTTAGTGATAAGTTGGTGGTTGGTTGGTAAATTGCGGGGGACACGAGGAGGACCGGCTGCTGAGGACTCTCTGCAGAGGGAGTGTGGCATTTTCTTTGGTTACTTGTGTACTGCCTGTGCGAATGCTACCTGTGTGTCCTTAGTGTCAGCAAAACCCAATGTGGGGAGGGTTTGTCATAGAATCATAGAGTAGTTAGGGTTGGAAAGAACCTTAAGATCTTCTAGTTCCAACCCATCTGCCATGAGCAGGGACACCACACACTAAACTATGTTGCCATCTAAACCTTCTTCTGAGGCTGTGGCAGTGACCATAAACACCCACCTCCCTTTCTGCTCCCCTTCTGTGAGGCCTGATCTCTCTTGGCTCAACCTAGGGATTTCATGTAGGCCACCTCATTATCCAGATACCCCATTTATTTCCTTCAGGGATTTAGTTGTTATCCTATTCATAATCTAAACTCCTGCTAACCTGATGAAGATGGATACCCAAATCTCCAGAGAAAGACTAAAATGGAAAAGAAATAAGGGGATAGAAAAGGGGGAATGGTGGCAAATGAGACTAACAAAGACAATGTTGTCAAGGAATACCTGAAGTAGGAAGATGATAAAAGATGAAAATTTGAAGAAGAGATGTCTTGTTACAGAGGGTGGGGCTGAAATCTGAATGCAACACAGTGATGGACCCCATGGTGTGGTCAAGAAGACAGCAGGGAGAAAGGTGGGAAAACCCTGGATGTGAACTCCAGGGAATATATTGGCATGGGTGGAAGAGTAATTCACAACAGGTGTGTATTTAAAATGCATTTAAAAGGTGGATGTTGGAGAGGAATGGAAGTGGTCAGGGTGCTGGCCAGCCTGATCCTCCAGGCAGTTGGGAAGGTGTGAGGTGTCAGTGCCTGGGTCTCCCACAAGGAGTAACCATTGAGCAGTGCCTGAAGTGCGTAAACACCCTCAGTTGCCCAGGTATTACTAGAGAATTACTCACAAACAACTGGAAATAATATACTGTGTGTGGGGAATAGAAATGTTGCTTAAACTTGATTTTTAGGAAGGTTTTGCTGAAAGCCCTCTTGCTCAGGCTGTTGGGACTAGAGCAAAGACCCCGAATGGTTCAGGAGCAGCCTGTCAATAACTGAGCCCTGCCCCTACCTCCTGTGCTCCAGGGTGCTGCACCCTCGGTTAAAAAAATCGATGAGCCCACACTTTATGTGGGGAGCATGATTGGTGTAAGTGGAGTTTAACTGGTGAGTAATCTTTGTGCACAGGAGTGATCTATCAGCCGTAACGACTCTCTATCTTCTTTCCCTCCCTGGAGAATTGTGCCTGCTTTTCTCATGGTAGGAAGGAGTTGTCCTGGAAATGCTTCGAAGAGATAGAGGGTGTGTGCTGTGTGCGCAGGGCTGCGTGCGTGCCGCCGCTGCACACCCTCTTGCTGGATGCTGCAGAGGGCTGGCGGGGCCGATAGCCGGGGCTCTGTTGGTAGTGGTGCGGGGTGCCTGAGGCTTTGGGTCGGTGCTGCTCCCCCTCCGTTTCTAGGAGTGGAAATGCCGACTTCTTGCTGCCTGTGGCTGCTGCAGGCTGGCTGTCCTTGCAGCAATCCGCAGTGTTTGCCATCTGCCCGTGCACGGGGACCTCTCTCATCTCTCCTGAGCGCACACATCGCTGACAGGCACCTTCCCATGGTGTGGTCTCTCCTGTCAGTTGTCATGCTGTGGGTCTGTCCTCGCCTTCTGCTTCTCATCTGCATCCTCCTTTAGCTGTCAGCAAAGGAGAGGCTGTCCCCAGGATTGCCAGCAGATGCTTGCTTGATGGTACCAGAAAGAAAATATTAAGGACACTTTTTAGGAGGCAGGTTTCCTTATTTGTCTGAGATTTGCAGACAGGAATGGTCGCATTAAAAATAAATGGCAATAAAGATGTGGTTGCATATTTACAACTGCCACATTAAAGCTACCTGTGGAATACAGAACACAGTAGATCCTTGGATGTACAATTTGAAGCGAATGTTTTCAGACATGCAACTTTAATTGGTTTATCTGGCCAGAAAAATAAACAAACGTCTTTTCCTCATTCCTGTCAGGTGTGTGATTTGTTGCTTTAATGCAGTAAAACTAACCACTGTTAGTTATGTAGATGCAGCCATCTATGGCACAGCATTGCAAATCTTGCAGAAAATTTGGCATCATGTTGTTTGGCTGTTTAATTTCATATTGCTTCCTGAAGCTTTTCTTTAACCCTGGCAAAATCCAGGTCATTGTATGATCTGTTTGGTTATTGTTGGCAGGAAGACTGCTCTGAGTCAATAGCATCTTTTGCTGTCAGATGGCTGGCAGGTGAAAAGCATCCCTGGTGATCCTAAAGACAGTAGTCTTTAAATGGTGCATCTGGCTGCATAGTGGTGAAGAAATGATTTCTTACACTTCTAGGACTCTTAGTTGCTGTGTAGATTGATAGTGGAATTACAGTTTTGATGGATTTAGCATATAAAACCATTAAAAAGGCTTGCAAACCTGGGGCCAAAGAAAACTAATGCCTGTTTTCCCATTTTCATAGAACTGCAGCTTGTGTTTATTTGTCATTGCTTGTTAGCTTCATTTTACTTTTTCTGTTGCAGTAGCCGCATCCCTTCTTTTATGTCTATTATCATCTCCTACCTATTCCTCTCTTTCCACTTTGCTCAGAAAATTTTGGGATAATTCCCATAGCAAATAATTTTCTGAGATTGTGGCTTGTTCAGGAGGGAAGCCTGGCTCCCAGCTGGAAGAGGCATCAAGGCTTGAAACTTAACAGCCCATTTAATAGAACAGTTCTGTGCAAAGGAGAAGTTCCACCCATTTAGGAAACAGCTAAATACTAATCACAGAAACATATAAAATTTCCATTGGCTTAATTGTTTTGCTTGACAAAATGTGGGGAAGTGTGACCTGAGGACCAGCTGGCATGCCTTGGTGTAGCTGTCGGCATCAGTGGAGTCATTGGCAACAGACAGCAGATCCTGAAGAATCTGATCTAGTTTCTGCTGTGAGACTTCAGAGTAACTGCTCAGCATTGCTCCTTGTTCAGTTGATTCCCGTGTTGATTTACTTGTTATCTTCCTGTTATCTGTTGTGTTTCCTCAGTGGGGTCTGATAGCGTGGTCCTGGTTTTACATGAAACCTCTGTTTTTGGGGAGGGCCATGTGCAGAGAATAGCAGAAAGTATGTATGTGATTCATAATAAAGATGAATTGGCAGTCTCTAATGGAAACAAATTGAATCTATTAGAGATGTTTCCTGCAAAGCTGAAGTCCCAAGCGCTTTGGTGGAGGCTGGGATGGTTCAACCTGAGTCAGCAGGCTCCTGCGTGCAACTGGCCATCCGTGGCTCTGTGCGGTTGCTGGTGGGATCGACCCTCCTAAAATGCCTTGGATTTGGGCCTCCTCTGTGGTCAGCGGGAAGGAGGAGCTGCCAGCTCATGGTGACTGGTCAGAGATGTGTGTGTATGTGTGCTTGGGTGCCTTACCCTGGTCTGATGCTCTCAGTGCCAGCCCTATGTGGGTATAGCACCAGGCATTGCCTTGCCAGAGCTGGGCAGTTGGCCTCGTGGTGCTGGTGCAGAAGATCGAATTGGAGCATGCAAAGGCACTGCGGCTGCTATTTCTTGTCTTTGGGCGCTATTTGTCAATCTACCCTTTTCCCTGATAACAGTAAAAACCTCTTACAACACTTATTCATGGCATGTAGCTAGTCCTGGTTCCAGGTGAAGAGTTTTAAGGGCCTTAAGAGTGCAGCACCAAATGCACTTCGGGTGCTTAACAGATATTTATAAGCCTCTGTAAGGTGTAGTATTTTAAGTTCTGTGTGCATGGTTTCAGCACCTGCCAGGAGCAGGATTTACTCTCCACTTCTCCTGGCCTATTGAAGGTGGGGGGAAACCTTCCTCCTTGAGCTCTTAAATTTTCTCTATGCCTGAATCTGGCTTTGCGTCAGTAGCTGTTTATTAAGTTACCACCCATGGCAGCAACAGCAGTCACCTCCTGAAATGCATTTACTGACTTTGGAGGCATTTGTACTTCTGACAGGCAGCTGGTGATGGAGCACTTTGAGTAGGTAGCGCCTGGCATCAGGGTCAAGGCAGGAGAGAGGCACAGCAGTGTGTGCAGTTGTGTTCCTCATGCCACCTCCCAGTGAAGTTACCATGAAGTAATCTCCCTTTCTTACAACTTGGGTGGCTGTTTAATCCGGAATGTTGATTTAATCCCAAGAGGCTTTTGCTGAGCTGCCAGCAAACCTTCCTCTCTAAAAAGATGAGTATTTCTTACTAATAGCTATTGTGTTACATGTGCCCCACCTCTGTGTATTTTATTGGTGTGTATCATAGCAGCAAGGGAGGACCCAGAAACAAGTAAACAGAGTGAACCCATGCAGTGACAGTGGTAATAAAGGTTTGTACCTGTCACTGATGACCTCCTTAGGGCTTCCAGTCCTCACCTGGTGCTCCTGCTTTGTGCCTGTGGTTGTTCCATGCACTTTAAGCTGTTCACATATCCCAGAGCCTGCTTGTAAGCTTTTTTCTGAAAAACTGGTCCAAGATGACTTATTTTAGTGCCTCTTTTCTCTCCTCTGGAAGTGGTTTGGGAAGAGGCAGCTTCTGAACAGCATATTGCAACACACAATTTTAGGAGAGGAAGTGGAGTATTGACATTGAAGTACTGAGGGAAGTTATGTAGTTGTTGTCAGCTTCCCTAGGCTGGGGTGGAGTTGATGTGATAGCACTGATGTGTTTCTCACTGCCACGACTCGGATTGCTTAATGACTGTGAGCGGTCAGCAGCTTGGTTTAGAGTTTATGTGAGAAATGGCACCATCAATAGCACAGCAGCCCTCGCATGCCAGGCTGGGGAATATAGAGCCTTTTATTTATCCCAGTGTTGTCATTACTCATCAGCGAGGAGGCAGCTGTTAGGATCCTGTCCATGGCAGTGGGGTTGGGGGGAGAGGTTTTAAATCATCCTCTTTGTTTTAAATCATCCCTTTTGTGTTAAATCATCCTCTGTTTTAAATCTTCCTCTTTGTTTTAAAAACAAAGATATGTAAAAAGGTGTGGTGGTCTAATCCCAGAGTGGAAATCGGTGCTTCCGTCCTTGCCTCTTCTAGGAGGTAAGTCCCCATATTTAGCTCTGAGGGGAGCAGCAGCAGTGCCTCATGGCTGGTGTTCATGTGCTTGTTCAGATGTGGCCGTGGAGTGGTGTGTCTGTCTGTACTGGTGTGAGTTCCCAGTTTGGGAACCCCTGGCCTGGGAGTGATTTGGGGGATTGGGAGAGCTGGAAACTGGGCAAAAGCTACAGCTGTGAGGTTCTCTTGCTTACCCATCTTGTGCTGGTGAGCTGCCTTAGGACAATGTGCCTCCCTGAGTGACAGAGCTGTTGGTTAGCTTTACTGATGTTCTTTCCTAGCTGCTGAAGCCCAGCTGATGATCAGGGGAGGTTCTGCATGAAGACTTTTGTTCTGCAGGCTGCTAGTCTGGGAGCGGGAGGGTTTGAGAAAGACATGTGTCCCCTCTTGTGTCCAACAGCTCAGAAAGGAATTTGCATTAGTGTCTGTCACTCTTCTTTTTCTTTGGAGTTGAAGAATAGCTTTGAAGAAGGGGAAGAAAAAAGGTTTTACTTTCCTTTTTCACCTCAGCCTTTGGGAGGAAGGAACAGTCATGTGTGGCAAGGGATTGCACTCTAATGCATCTTGCTTCTCCAAGTAGCTCTGTAAAATATTGCTGTGCCTTGTAGCAACGGCAGGGGTACAGGAAAGCTCAGTAATCTTCTGTTAGAACGACTGTGGAGTTAGATTGTCTACAGCTTCTTGCTTGTGTCTCTATCAGACAGATGGGGAAAGAGGTCACTTGTTAGTTGAGCATCCCTGATTTTTTTAGCTCTGTCCCTCCAGGCCTCTGAGCCTCAGTGGCCTGTCTGTAAAACAGAGAAGAGGGGATGCTGCTCTTTGGGTGACTGCTAATCCTGCTGCTCTTGGGAATGCCCGGGGCTATGACTCTAGGGCCAGGGTTTTATCCGTATAGCTCTTGCTTTGGTTATTATCTAGATAACAAAGATAACTCTAGTGATCAGGTGAGACTCGGTGTTGTTTTACTATCTTGCTTGTATTGTGAGAGTAAATATTTAAAAATGAATGTAGGATATGAAACTGTAAATGACCAGAGATCAGGAGATGGAGATATGGCTTTAGTGAGACCATAAAGGGAAACGGGAGCCTGGTTTTCCACTGCCATTCTCCATCTGTTGGACCAAATTCACCTCTGAGCTCCAACTTTGTGGAACAGTGTCATGAAGTGGAGGACCACAACAGAAGTCCCTGTCAAGGACTTCATGAAGCAGGGGCTTCCCCTTCACCATGGAAAAGCCCCAAAGATTGTTTTTCTTTTAGATGTTACAGCATTGATTAACTTTGTTTTGTTTGGATTGTTGTTTGTGGTCTTGAGGCTGTTCTGTGGTGTGGTTAGAACCTGAGGCGATGTTCTGCTACTGGGAACATCTGGTTTAGAGAAGATGACCTCAGGAACAGATTTCTTAGCTCAAGATCACCAGTTAGATAATGTTAGGTTGCTGGCCTTGTGTGTATCCAATGTTTTTCTGTCTGTCAAATGCACTGATTAATCAATAATTGATTCACAGTAATAAAACCCACTGCTGTGGAATGAAAATGCTTCTCCACTGCCTGAGGTGACTAGAATTCCTTCTTACAGCGTGGTGAAAGCTGACACACTTGGATCAACTAAATGCTTTTCAGAAAAGCTTCTATCTATGTAAGCTTAGAGTCTGCTAGCAGCTGAGATCTGAGAGAACTCACAGCAGTGAGCTACTCTTTATATCGATGGTGATGTTCAAAGCTTCTGGGTCAGATGAGGCCCTACTGCAATAGGTAGGACTTGCTGTCCAGCATTAGTGACCTAATGGCGTTAAATGAACTATTTTTTGGGAAGAAGTCTGCATCTATCCCCCTTTTATTTACTTCATGGGAATTTAACTCTGATGCTATAATTAAATCATAGATTACAGCAGAACTCATAAGAGAGTGAGAACTAGAGATCAGACTGTGTGGCAGTCTAAAGCTTTTGTGTCGGCAAAGGCTCTAGAGACAGTTCAAGGTTTTCTTTGTGTGAAAAAAGGTTAATTGATATTTGAGAAGAGCCTAAATGATGTTTCAATCAACACAGCTTGTTAGTGTGCTAAATCTTAAAGGTACAGACTTTGATCTGTCATTTTACAGTGTTGGCAGTGTGGCAGGATTAAAGCTGCAAGAGAGCTTGACGATCAGAGTTGCGTTGTTAGACAGTGATGATCAGGAGGTGAAGCCTTGTGCAGATGACTCCGGTTTGGGAATTTAGCCCTGGAGAGGGAGCACAGCAGGAAACCATGGGCTATAGGTAGCTCAGGACAAGAAGGAAGCAGTGCTATTGACCTTGTTGCAAACTGTTTTGTATCCTTATTGGAAAGTGATACACTAAAGCTGTGTGAGAGTATGAAGACCCTGTTTTTAGCTGGTCTGTGGTGAGGGAAGAAATACTGTCTGCAAGATTATCCTGACATAAGCAGAGAGTATGTTTAGCTTTTTCTTAACCCCCCTCATCTCTGTTCCTGTTTGCCCTCAAAAGCTGATTAGTTACTCCAGATTTAGGCTGGTATTGCAGCAGTTGGCCCGAAGTTGTAAAGTTGTGTGTCTCCAGACTTTGTAAGCTGGATTGGGATGTCTGTTCAATGGCATCTCTGGCAGGATGCTGTGGACCACTAATCAGCAGTGACCTCCACTGGAAGGAGGTAAGCTGCTAGTTGATGAAGATGCTTTGTGCCTTGTTAGGCAGCGGTTTTCACTCCTGTTTCATGGGAGGATGTGCTAACTCCCTTGAAAAGTCAACATGCCCTAAATGACCATTAAGGGGTGGAAAGTCCTGCTCAGGCCGAAAGACAGTTTTGTTTGAAAACGTGACTGCTGCTGTCGCGCATGGCACTGTGGGTTTGAAGAAAGTCCTCTTGAATGGGTGAGATCTCCCATCGACTTTGGTGTGTAGTTCTTCATGCCTTTGAGATCATGTGCCAAAATCCCTGCCTGCATGAGAGGTCACACAATGTATGTTGCAAGGTTAGAAAAGAGTCACAGTGGGTCCTTCACCTTGTTTTTCATACTGCAGCGACTGAAGCCTGCCTGCATCCAAAATGGGCAGTCGTGGGATATCTGGCAAAAGCTCATCCTTTGGTATGTCTCTTACTGTGGATAAAAGACCTGTTGGTTGTCACACTGGTTCCCTGCTAACTAGGAAGTTATTTGCACATTGCTTCTCAGTAGGGTTACACTCGACCAAGTACAGGCTGGAATATCATGATGTGTTTTTATTTTGTGGTGTTGCCTAAAGATTGTTTCTTGTTGGAGATGGGCACATTTTCAAAAGGGATGAGTACTTTTACAGTCAATACTATGTACAGTTAAGCATGCTGAGGTCAGCACAATCAAATATCATGCTTCAGGGTGGAATGTGATTGCTAGAGAGATCAGAAAACAATTTCTATCCCCATGTAGAGCATTACACAATTGGCTGGATACATTATAATTTCCCTTGCAGCATCAAAGCAATGCTCTGAGAGGGGGCTGCTGGGCTAAATAACGCTGGCGTTTCTGTAAATACCCATGTAATAGTTTCAAAATGTTTGAGTACTGATGATTTTATTTCCCCAGTGTTTCCAGAGGCAGACAGGAGTGTTCTGCCTCTTTGGCTGGCAGTGTGATGCAGAGGCATGGAGACTGAGGCAAAAGGTCAGTAGTTAGGAGCAGGAACAGAAGTCAGGTCCTTGAACTCCGTGTCTTGCATGAGGACCAGAAACTGCCTGTGCACCAGCCGTTTGTTTCAGTTGGACATGTCCTCTGTGCTGCCGCAGCAATTGAGTGGTGTGTGTGCTGTGTGATTCCCCTCTGTTTGAGGCTTGGTTGTTTTGTGAGGTCTGAAAAACTGTGTGATCGGCTGATCTGTGGTGATAAATGTCGCTGAGGTCCTTGGCCACCTCCTGCCTGTTTGCTCAGCTCAACTGCCGCTTCCTGTTTTCAAGTGAGGTTGTCGGCTCCTCAGGGCAGGATGATGTCTTCCTCTGTCTGTGGTGCAGAAGTAGGTGGATCTTCACCACCATGGTACACGTAATGCATAACTTCACATTTTGAAGATGGACTGTGGCTCCTGGAGAAAGCAAGCTGCAATCTGAGATTGCATCCAGCATGGGTAGGAAAATGTGAGTTATTGAGGTGATGTACAGAAATACTGGTAAGCTGGGACAGCTGCCCTGGCTCTGTGATGGAATCCAGTTCATTTCACACTTCAAGGGGACTGAACTGTATCTTGTGGCTAGGGTTGGGTATCATCAGCCAGAGAGAGATGGAGAAGACAAGACTTACTGCACAGGTCATTCTGCAGCCAACTGCCTGTAAGTGTACTGTGGAGGTCTGTGAACATCCAGTGTTGCACCCAGAGGAAACGGAAAGACTGACATCCCAGTTGGAGCTCTGTGAAATGGCTGCACCAGTCATATACAGAAACTCTGCAACATTAACCTCTTGCTTTGCCAGATTTTCCTTAAAACGTTTGTCATTTTATTTTCCACTAGATGTGCTAAATGTTTTGTAGGGACTTTTGCCCTGTTGTTTTTTTTTTACCATTAAAGCGAATGGAACTTCAGCTGTTGTAATAAGTGAAACTGGAAATCAGGATCTCCACTGAAATTGTATTTTTTGGATAGTTCAAGAAGAACCTGAGGAGATATGGCAAGATACCAAGCAAAAATAAATAGCAGCATTGAACCAGTTTTAACTTGGACTATGTCAAGTGAATTGGGATGCAGCAGGTTCTTCCAAAGCAATTTTGTTTCTTTTAATATCCTTGCATGATGGTGTGCTGAGTGATTCACTTTTTAAAAGCTTTTTTTCCTGCACAGTGCTTCTATGCTCTTGACCTACTTTTGCTAAAACCCCTAAAGAAATAGTAAGTAAACATACTGTAAGTGAAAATGTCATATTATAAACCCTTGAAAGTGAAACCATAACAAAAAGAGTACTCATGTAGTCATTGTTCTTGTGGGATGGCAGTTTGAGATACACTGTTGGAATAACAATGATCTATTTCATGCAAGAGGTCAGCTCAGAACTAAGGGTGAGTGGGAAGAAGAGGAGAACTGAAATGCATGTTGTTTGCCTCTCCTAATCATACAGCATGTTCTCGTACATCTTGTGGATTGTGCTGTTGGTGTAGTTGCCTCCTGCTTTACAAACACTTCTTTTGAATGCGGTGAGAAGACATCTGTGTCAGATGGGAGAGGAACGTGTAGCAGATGGTGTACTTCTCCTGAGGCACCGGGTGGAAGGAGATAGTTTTGCAGGTCACAAAGCCAGAGAATAACTTCTTCAGAATGAAACTTTCATTGGGGATTAAAAAAAATAAAATTAAAGAAAATACATCCAGGAACCTTTCTTGGAAGCTGACAGCTTGTGGCAAATGTCCTTTTTTACTCTAGAACCGATGCAGAGTGTCCAGCTACCTGTGCATCTTACTGCGTCCAAACACATCGCACCTCTGGGCGCTGTGGAAACATGGGAAGCAGTGGGCTTGCTGGATTATCTCCTTGATGTTGGAGGGTGCAGCAGGGACGCAGGTCTGCAGTCCTGACTCCCCTACCAGACTCGAGAGCGGATTGGTGCTGGGGCTTTGAGTGGTGGGGCTTCTTTGCGCCAAAGCTGCTTCGCCTGGAGGATGGGGTTAATGACGTTGTTTGTCTTCAAGTGGGTGGCACCTGAGAGATTTCCTAAGGAGGGATAGTGTTTTGCAGGTTTAAGGCAGAGTATTAAAGATGAGCACACCAGCAGAACTGGTTCTTTGGTTTGAGAGTGGTGAAATGGGCCCCTTGTTTATTAGCTGTAGGATGCTCTTGTGGAGGCAATCCAGCTGCTCTGACAGTTAGTTTGCACAGAACTTCAGTGATAAGCCCCACATGGGAGTGGTGGTTGGTCATGGGAATAATCAAAGGTCTTCTCCTCAGGAGTTCTGCAGCTGTGTGTGAGAGCCAGGCACAAACCCTGGCTCCCCTCTTGGTTCCCAGACCATGTAGTCTCATCAGTGTGCCAAGAATTTGTGAATGCTGGTCACATTGTCACTGTTGTTTGCTGCAGTGTCCTTGTCCATGGTGTACCTCACAATGACAACAAAATAAGATGTTTATGGCCACCAAGCTAACTACTGAGCTTGCAGAAGTTCATGGTGGCAATATGCCTTTTAAAGAAAGAAAAATAATCTTCAATGACCTCTTCCTTAGGTTTTTTTTGAGGGGGGTCTTTTACCAGGCCGCATGTGTCCAGAGCTTGCTGGAAGGAACTCCTTGTCCCCAGTAGCATCTTTGTGTGAAGGCTCTTGGGTTTCCTGGTGCCTTAACTGTTCCTTGTTTGCCTGCCACCCAGATGACTTGCCAGGATGGAAGGACAGCTGATCTTCACAGGTTCTGAATTGCCACGGTGTTGGCTGTGGCTCTAGTTGCAGCATGAATGGGCACCAGGCATCTAGGAGGTGGAAGAGGCTCTGCTTTCTTCTGTAGTCACCCTGACAGTGCTGCTGGGTTGTCCTGTTCTCTTAGGTGGCATCCTTAGGCCCATCTCAGGAGGCAACTGTGTGTTGTTGGTAGCACTTCTATTGCTCTTCTCTGCTTTTGCCCCTCTTGTAAAACCCCATTCAGTGTTACACACTGCGGGAGCTCTGTGCTCTTTGTTTGTCATCGTGGGAATTGCTTGTTCTAAAACCAATTACAACCTGACAAAACTGATCTGCCTTATTTACAAATACATCCATCTGGTTGTGGACTGCTTGGTATCACTGCCAGAATGATATGAGGCCTTTATTGCTGCTGCTGAGTTATTGAAGGGTTCCTGTGCTGGCATTGTCTGGAGCTGCATTATGGCTTACTGCATGGGTATTTGTATGCATGTTCTTTGAAGGACAGAGGCAATTAATGTTTAAAATAACAAATCCTATGTAAACCAGGTAGAGATAAAATGTGTCCTGTATCTTGGTATCAGGCAGGGCGGACCCTCGCACCATGTTTGAGTGTATGATATGGTAGAGGGTGCTAACACAGTGGCTACAGAGCACTGATGCCCATGCAGGCTGGTGGGTGAGCTCTCTGCTGTGCTTAGGTCAGGATGAAGTACAGTTATAGCTATTGGTATTAGGAGGAGCATGCAGAAGGGAGTGCATGAGTGGGGTAGCAGAGAAACCTGGACTGTTTGGAAGAGCCAGAGGTATCTACCTCTGATGATGACACCCATCTGTTGTGTAATCTGTGCCTTTTGGCTGCTGCAACAGTTGTGGGAACCGATTGCTGGCTTCCTGGGGAGGGGTCTGATTCCAAACCTTCCAGAAGATTCTTTGATAATTGAGGTAGGACTAGATTCCTCCTTGGAAGCTGCAGTCTCCTGGTGGGTTTCATGTAGAAAATAGGCAAGAGAAGTAGGCAGGCATCTGGGGTGCGAGACTCCTATTTCTGCCTGTGTTCCTGGAACTCAGTTTTGAAAAGGCTCAAAAAAGGAGAAAAATGGATGAGTGGTGTCAGGACATTGGACTTAAACCCATCACAACTGGTAGCCAAAACTGCTTCAGACTATTTTTGTTTTTCTATGAATGTTCAGTTGCAGCTCAAAAAAAGATCCGAGATGTTATGAATCAGTACTGATTTCACCCCCAGGCCAGCAGTTCAAAGCTGAATGTAGTGACTTTTAGAAGCATTCACTAAAAGCCCTTATTCCTTGTTTACTATATGTGTTATCCACAAAGGGTAGAAAGCAGAGACATATGTATGGAAACAAATTTAGCACGAGGGAAACAGGGAAGAGTTGCCCCCTACATTAAGCCATTAAAATTATCATGACTTGATTTTGACGTATAACTGGAGGTGAATTGGTCATTATGAATAATATATATGAGAAATTTCAGGCCTATTTTTGTTTGTGATTTATCTGGGAATGAACTTTAACTTTTATATTCAGAAATAATCACTCAGTTTTTGCTGGCTGGCTGAATAACTGAAAATTCATAAATCAGCATGAACTGGAAGTACAGAATGCTGCAATCTGCATATGAAAACCTGTGTTGACATGAATTTTAAGGTTTTTTTTATTTTATTTCCCTGTTACCATAGTAACTGAACATTTTTCTATAGTGGTGAACTACTCTTGCAATGTGAGTGTGAGATAGGACACTTTACCTCCAGGGGCTGAGATGGTGGATTGTTGGGGTGCCTGGTACCTGCTGGTCCCTTGACATGAGTTGTAAAAATAGGGGGTGTGGAGTCAAAGCGGGTATTTGGTACCGCTGTAGTGAGTTGAACCCAAATCTTCTCTCCAAGGGTTGTCAGTGCAAGAAAATAATCTCCAGCCAATTAAAGGTCTGTTTGAGAAAATACATTCCTGCCATTATTTTGTGGCAGAAATGCACTATAATATGGTCCAGGCCAGGCAGGAGTATGTGTGGGGTAAGGGGCTCAGCAGTCACAGCCTTGTGGTGCCTTGACTCTTCTCCTGGCATGGTGGTCCTGGTCCACTGCACTCCCCAGCTCCCATTTAAGTAGGGTGGAGTTGCTCCATGGGTTCTTAATGGGTATGTGTCCAGAATGATGGAGAGCTGCCCCATGCTGTGAGCACTGTGGTTCTGGCCAGCAGCTGTCTGTGGCTTGAAGTGGCTGGGTTGGCAGTTTTGGTGACAGATGTTCCCCAAATGGGTGGAAGCTGCTTGTGCCATGGCAGCTGCTGGAGCAGGATGGGATGGCTACTGTGCCTGTGCTTGTGCTGTGTTGCTTGCAATAATGATAGTCATCTTTGAACCCCCTGTTTTAGCTCAGATCTTTAGTATTGCACCAATGTGGGCTTTTGGTGTTGGGCTTTTCAAAATTGGTAATTGCTGTCATCACAAAACTAGTGTTTGTGTTATACACTGTGGTTTCCCCATCATTCTCAAGCAGTGCCTTTTTCCTGTTGCTGAGAGGAATGTTTTTTAATAAGAAATTTTCTGAAATTCACTGGATACAAATAACAGCCTTTTGATCCTCCCCTCCTTTTTCTCCTGTTTAACAAGCTGTAGTTTATTGATGAAAAATGCAGATAATGATGTTCCATGGGGAAATTTCTTTTGGACAAAATTACTAATGTAAATACACAATTTACAGTTCAGAGTGACAGTCTGCTGGCAATCTATCAGCAGGGGTATGTTCTGCAGTCCCCCAGCCTCTTTTGCTCCTTTATAAATATCAATCGAATAAGGACATACCACTGAGTACAATGGACAGCTAAAAGGAGGAGGAAATGCAGAGAGAAAGCAGAATAGTGATATGAAAAGGAACTCTCATCGTGTCTTATAACATGAGCTTTCAGTGTGCATCAGGGCTAAGGTCTCCTGGCCATCACAGCTGTAAAATAATGCTGTATTTTCTGGTCCTTCTCTCATATGAGAGTCAGTGTGACAAAAGCGGCCGTGTCCTGTGGGCAGGGTGGAAAAGGCAGTAAGGTGGAGATGGAGATTCTGGCTAATGTCCTGTTTCTCTGTAGCTGATCAGCATGCCTTGGCTTCAGCTGAATCCCTGCAACCCTGCCAACCAATGTGTCTGCTTGTGCAGCTCCTCTTAAAGCAGGCCAGAAATGTGGAGATGCTCAAAAGGAGACCGAGTTTGTACATGGTTATTGGCATGGGGGGTTGATTTTGTTCGCTAGTTTTAAATCCAAATAGAAAATCATACTTCCACAATGAAGATATTTTTCTTACAACATAATTATAGCTCTGTATAATATAGCTGTTCTTTATCCAGTAGTTAATAAAATATCCTAGCTGGAGGCAACTTGCTGGATATAATTTATGTGTAAATGGATCTTGTGACATTTTTTGGTGGGAGAGGGAGAGAGAAAATAATCCATTAACATTTACATTATAATTGTTAGGATAAACCCCATGTATTTTAAAAAAGTTAATTTGCTTACGATTATTAACCGATGGCTAAATTTACTTCAGTATTTGCACATCGCTTAGTTTGGACAATAAAACAGGACAGGACAACTTCACTATCTTGTTTTACTCTGTTTCAGTGTTGGTTTGAGTCAAGGGCTCCTAAGTTAAGAGGAGATTTTTCACTGGCTTCAAGAGTTTGGAATTAATCCTTGGTAAGATAGAGTCACGTAACATTACAGACTGACATTGTTTCGGGGAAGTATTAATATGTAACGTTCAGTGAAAAGGTGGAAGTGATGGTATTTCTTAATTCATAATTTACATTTAAAAGGTTCCAATAAAAAGTATAAATCTCAGTGTGGCTCTTAAAATGACTTTACCAGTGTTGTTAGAAAAATAACATTATTTGCAAGGGTCTCAGATGTGTTATTTCAGGCCTCCCCTGGTTGATCTGTCCCTAGCCTGCTGCCTTCCAAAGCTCCAGCATATTTTACTTAATTAGTTCCCTAAAGGCCATTATGTGTGAATTTATATTTTTTTCCTCCAAAAAGGCAATGAGCACAAGGCCATCAAAATGATAAAAGGCCTTGAGAGCTCTGGCTGCTGCTTTGTGTGCTCAGATGAATGAGACACCTCCTGCCCCTCCTGTCCAGAGGCAGCACACAACTCCTGGGAGAAGTTTCATGTTTATTTCACTAAAATAGTACTAGCTGTACCCTGTTTGTAGTAATAACTGTTACTTCCATGTGTTTGTGAGGGGAGTTCTGTGGGCTGCCAGGGTACCAGATTAGCGGCCCACATGTGTCCTCAGCAGGTCTGGTCACCCCTGCACTGGGGACAAGGAGGATGCTTTCACTTTGCCCTGCCTTTGTGGAAGAGGCTGTTTCAGTCCCCTCCCTTCGAACTAACACGTTTTATGCATTGCCTTATTAAACTGTGTAGTATTTTCCCCCCAAAGTCTCTTCTCTATCTTTTATTCTCCTGGCAGCATAGACATCTTTGACAGATGCTCATCTAATCTGTTGATAAAAGCCTGCAGTGATGGGAGATCTGACATCCTCCCAGGTTAGCCTGTTAACTGTTTCTGATTAGACTGCTTTTGTCCCAGTATTTAAGCTAAATATTGTGAAGCGAAGCTGACTTGTTTGTGTTTCCCTCGGTGCTTATGAAGACCAATTGATCAGCCACCCTCGCACAACAACTCCTCATACAGGGGAAGGCTGTTACCATGTCTTCCTCCAGTTCTGTCTTTCCCAGCCTGAGCAACACTTCCCTCTTGAAAGCAAGCCGTGAAACCAGAGATGCGTTTCCACCATACTTCTACCAGTTAGGTACACGATGGATCCAAGCTAAACCTGTTTTAATTTTCCTGTAAATCAGATCGACATCTGTACTGCCGTGTGCTAAACTGAGTAGACATCCTCTGTAAAACCGAGTAGTTACATGGGCTAAAGTGTTATTACTTTGCTTAGCAAAGAATTCAGAAGGTGGCATAAATCTCCTGTTATACCCATTACTGCTCTGTGAACGAGAGGGAAATGTGAATTGCTTTTTCTGGACCTGATGAGTAAGTTTCAGTGTGATGGATGATGGGCGATGCTTTCACAACCTATCACTCATGGAGGTGCACAAATGGAAAAGCAGCAGTGCCTTGGCTCATCAGCATATGCATTTATCATATTGTTTAAGGCAGCCTCATTAGCTGCATCAGCTGTTGTGCTCTGTGTGCTCTGGTGACTTGGTAATAAGCATTGAGTGGCCTGGCCTCAGCAGCTGGAAATTACCTTGTAAAGAACAACTATCAGCTCTTAGTCTAAGCCTGAGTTTGAGTAGGAGGGACAGCATAGGGAGCACCAAGACTCTAAGGAGAAAATTGGTTTCAGAGAAATCATAAAACTTGTCTTAGAGTCCAGTTGTATTTTAGGTGAAAACAGCAATCACTGTGGCAGTCTTCCACCTAAAATAGTTGACTGACACTTTTTAGGAAGTTGGTGTATGTTCTGAAGTGAGAGTCATTGATAGACCAGATGGTTGTGCTGCTGTTGAGAGAGACCTCAACCGGCTGGAGAGATGGGCAAGAGGAGCCTTGTGAGGTTCAGCAAAGGGAAGCACCAAGTCCTGCATGTGGGGAGGGACAACCCCAGCCACTAGCGCAGGCAGGGACCAGCAGGCTGGAAAACATTTCTGCAGAGAAGCATCTGAGGGTCCTGGTGGACAAGAGGTGGGACATGAGCCAGCAATGCACCCTTGTGACAAAGCAGGCCAAGAGCATCCTGGCTGTGCTAAGGTCTTCTCCAGCAGGTCAAGGGGGATGCCTTTTAGTGTTAATAAAACCAGAAGCATTAACTCTCTGAGTAAACATGCTTTAAGCTACAAAATTGGTTAAGTATGTGTGTAGGAATATAAGTGGATCTCCCTGTGTAGCAGAATGCAGTATTTATGCCTGCCACTGATAATCAGTTGTTCTTACCTAAAGAAAATAACTGCAGATTACAGATATAAACCACACTGAGAATGATTTCCTGCTTGCAGGTTTAAAGCGTGATTGAAATGGTGAGTGCAAATCAGTCTGCTCAGATCCAGACTCCAACTTGCACTTTTGTAGCAGAAGGTGTGTTTTCAGGAGATGATTGTGAAGTTGGAGCCCCATAGGTGGGTGGAAACTCCAGGCAGCTTCTGAGACCTTGGGCTTAGAGAAGGCAAGTGCTGGATCTTAGGTTTTGGGTGCTGTGGGGCAAGGTTTGGGGAAGGGAGAGTGCTTATATACATACCTGGGTGGAAAACGGAGCACCATCTATGAGTGCTTCAGCCTTTAATAAATTTAGTGATTACCATCTGATCAAAAAAGAATTTATAGGCAAACTTGAATGTATTTTTCCATCCTGCTTCTTGCTAATGTGACTGCACCATGTTTATAATTCACTTTGATAGAGATATGCATAGTCAGTGCAAATATGAAAGTTGTGTGTGTGGCTCTGAAATCTTTTTGTCTTTCTGCAAAAGATGGGAAAATAACCCTTTTAGATTCATTCTACTGTGACACGCTAAACTTCTTAAAAAGCACACTGATAAATTATGGTGGGCTGGACTCCAACTGGATTTGAAACCTTTCACGTAATTCACTAATGTCATTCCCATCATGATGCCAGAATGTCTGTTGTGGCTTTGAGGAGGTAGCAAATGCAACTTGCAGAGAATTTCTGAACTGCTGTTTATTTTAGGCAGGATCTTACTTCTTACTTCTGGAGCTTCCTACGATTGCTGAGAAGGCACTTAAATGTTCTTGTGTGCCATTTAATTCCAATTAGTGTGCTGGAGGTCCCTCTAAATAGTGCTGTGTGAAGCTATTCAGTTTAATAAAGTTTAATGGGAATTATAAATGTTAAATGCTTGCTTAGGGCAATGTGCGGGGCCGGCTGTGCAGTGCGGTGATGGAATGGTGTGCCGTGGAGCACAGCCTGCGCTGTCGCGTTTGGTGGCAATGCTGGAGCTGATTCAAGCATTTCCTGCTCCTGGCCACTTGCCCTGGCCCTGCAGGGACCTGGTGCTCGCTGGCACTGAGCTCTGCGTGGCCGTCAGCAAAGCAGGATAGTTGGAGTTAATGACAAGGATCTATATGAGTAAAACCTTCTGTTTTCTTCCTATTGTTGGCAGTATCTTCTTCTTCTTAGCATCTTTGTCTTTCTCTTTTTGGTGGTATCTTCTTCCTCTTTTTGTACTATCGTGTATCTTTTTAATAATACAGGTTCCTGTAGGATTTTGCTAAGAGAAAACCAGCCATTGTTTGGTAAGTTCATGCTTTAGGCAAAATGCAGAAGCTATGCTTCTGTCGCTCTTTACTGTACAGAGTAACTCTTTGCTCTCACAGAAGGGATGCAGCTATTCTCCCTGTTCCTTTGTCAGTGTTCGGTAGGTGTCCTTTTACTGGGGTGGGTGTCATGAACAAGAACTGTCAGTGCTGGTAAAAGAAAAAAAAAAATTAGTTCTATTTTGCATTTATTAGCATACACTAATTATTCATAGGAATAATTACCCTTTACCAATTCACATTAATTTAGATCGCTTTTGAAAAGCAATCAAGAGGAGCAGGGAATTATCATACATCAAAGTGAATAAGGATATGGCACAAAAGAAATATGGGGCATTTTTATGTAAGAGACCATGTCAAGTCACTGTCATTTTTTTCCTTCAAATTGCTGTTATTTGAACTCAGTTTGATGGCTGGTGCTGAAGGCCATCTGTTTGAGGCTCCCCATCTCAAAAGTCCAGCCATGCTCTTCATCCCACTTCTGTATCTCTTCAACAAAGGAAAAACATCATCTCATGGGGCAACAGAATGAAAATGGACAAGAAGACATGCTAGGTCATCCTACCATTAAAAAGTTGCTTGCCTGTCTCTGAAGAGAAAGGTTTAAATTATCACGTGCTTTTATTACCAGGGAGCACATGCAGCTTGGTAATACAACAGATTCTCGCCTGCCTTTGGCCGCAGACATGGGCACTGAAGTCTCCTTCATTGCCATGGCCAGTGTGTTTCTTCTCCTGCAGGGGCGAAGGTTTTGACAGTGCAGTCAGATCCAGATGCTGTTAAATGTTACTGTCTGTAGATTACCCTTGGTCTTCCTTGACATTGAGCTGGGCAATGAAGATGAAAATCCTGGTGTCACATGAAACATGGGACCTAAAAATACTTACTAAGTTTTTTGCTCTGGGTTACAGTGGGTTAGATGCTGCTCTGAAAGCCAAATGTGATGTGATGAAATAAGAGTACCTTGGTAGACAAAGATACTGGGTGAGTAATCCTTAAAGAAGGGCAAGAAAAGGCAAGTTTAGGTCAGAAGACAGAGTGAGCAGTGACGGAGGCTTCAGTGGTCATAAGCATATTGGAAGGGAAGAATAATGACCATATATTGGTTTAGCGCTTGCTATGCTTCAGTGGTTAAAACCTTGTTTTCTCAATTTGGTGAGATAAATCTCCTGTGTTTCCAATGAGTTTGAAACTGCTCCAGTGCATGATTGCTGCCAGTGTTTGATCAGCTGGTGCTGCTCTGCAGGAACAGCCTGATAGCTTTGTATGATACTGGTCAATATTGACTGTTGTGGCTAGCACAGATCATCTTTCATTGTGAGTGCCCGAGAAAAGGAATGGTCCTTGCACAGATCCCATACACCAGTTAGCTGTATTACATATAGTTCCTAGGTTATTTTGCTGACAAAATGTTAGTAGCTGAGCAGAAATCTCCATTCAGGAGTGTTTGTCAGGGTATTGGTTACACACTTCGTGTGCAGAGGAGGGTTCGTGTCAGTTTGATTAGTCTCAGATAACATGCTGCGTCGGTACAGACGGAGCTGGGATGCTGCTCAGGCTGGTTGCGTGTATTCTGCTGCAAATCATTAATATGCTGTAGCACGTTCCCTGTTCAATTACTGATGGCTGAGTGAGTTCCCCTAAGTTTATTTGTTCACTGCTTCATCTTTGTGCTGTCAAATTCCAATAAGGACACACTCTGAATCTGTGCGCTGTATCAGGGCTTGTTCCACCACAGGGACTTGTGTTAAAGGAAAACCACAGTTATCGTATGATTGTAGGCTCTATTTATTCCTAGCACTGATGGCAGGATGTAAACTTAAAATTAGGAATTCACATGAGGAATGGTCACAGCAGGTTGCCATCTTTATTTGTTTAAAAGATTGTAGTTAAAAAAGTCTGTATACAGCATAATGATAGGAGGAAAATAGTTTTCTACCATCGTCACATGCCTAAACCAGGAAACAAGCAGTGTGCTCCTCCAAGCTGCCTGCTCTGCTGGTGTTTGGTATGCCACGAAGAGGCTCCTGATAGCAACGGGACTGGAGGATGGATAGTGCCTTTGGGAGAGCCTGTGGGTGGGGGTGGGTAGCATGGAACCAGGGCTATAGGAACCTTGAAACAATGAAAAGTCACTTTGGATGCTTTGCTGCTGCTGGTGGGTATGTGTGTTTGATCCCAAGATGTCGGTGTCTCTTTGCGTGATGGAGACTGACAGCCCATCTCCAGCTGTCAGTAGTGGCTGGCAGCATTGATGGGTTGCTCCTGCCTTACTCTCCCTGGAGCTGGGAGGGAATTGCTGCATTGCCAAGGATGCTGTGCAGCTCATGTTTCTGGCTCTCTTACTAGTCAGCTTCTAGTATAATGATCAGTTGGGAGAAACCTTAGATGGACAGAAACAGGTACAAAGCAAGTGGGTTTAAAAGGGTAGGCAGCTGCTGCTGGTAGAGAGGAAAAACTCCCAGACTTGATAATTTTGATGTTTGGTCCCGATCCTGGACTCTGTGGTGCCTGCGTTTGCACTAAAGCTGTAGTACCTTATAGCCATGGGGTGGTATGAAATAAAGGATTTACTCTTCAGTATCCTTGAGATCCCATGACATTCAGGGATAAGAATATGCAGGAGGCATTTTATACAGTAGGTATACCTTTAGTGGGAAGAAGTGGAGATTTAGGCTTTAGTTTAGGTCTAACTGTTGAGTGAAGAGATGATGCTAAACAAATTTCAGAATCTTGTCAACTTGGGCAAGCTGTTGTATGGGAGAGAATGGGAATAACATGGAGCAAAGCAAGGAAAGGATGGCCTTAGGAGGAGCCTGAAGGACGCCCATTTCTTGAGAGTTAATCCAAGCGAGTGGTGATTGGTATCTCGGGGGCAGAGGTTAAAGGTCCTATCGAATGAGCTGATGCACTTGTCGTGAGAACTGGAACAATGTCTTTTGTGATGCTGTTCACCAGAATAAATGATGACAAAGTGATGCACAAAGGGAACTCTGCTGCAGGAAAGAGAAGAGCTCTAAGGTGGAGCCTGATGGCAGTCAGCTGCTTGCTGGCCAGGGAGGGGCACTCACAAAGAAGCTCTCATGCTGAATTCTGCAATTTCAAGATGGGCAAAATTGTGGTTGATGCCTTCAAAACACAAAATGGTTAGAGTAGAAAATGTGTTTGGAATGTTACCAACATACAACATATTGCACATGTATTATAGGCTCAGGGAATTATGTTTAAAATAGAAGAGCCTACAGGCTACTTGGACAAAGCAAATATCAAGAACATTAAGTTGTCGTTTTGCTAAGCTTGACCTTTGCTTGTTATGAAGGTCATTTCCTTGTGTATTTTGATAACCATCAGGTACTTGTCTAACAACTTTGTACTTCAAAGAAGTCTTTTACTTTTAGAAGGAAAACATTTTGCCAGATTTCATCAAGCTGTCAATGAGGGGTTCATACATGCAGGAGTGATGGATAAACACATTCCGAAGTAATTTTACTTCTCTTTCACTCTTAGGCTGACAAATCAGGAGAAGCAGCTTTTTCCTGTCATGCAGTTCAAGTAAAGAAAGAGAATGGTTTTCAGAGGGACTACAAATGTGCTGCTCTGTTAAAGGAGGCAAGAGCCTCTGATCAGTCCCTGCTGGGAGTGGGCAGGAGAGGGTCCATTCCTTATGTTTTCAGAGGCTGTATGGAAGTTCAAGACACTTGTCCAGAGTAAATCAAAATGGGGTTTTGGGAGAGCTTAGGAGAAAAGATTCCGTGTGGAATAGAGACTCATACATAACAGGGGCACATTAAAAAATAATGATGCATGTAAGGCATGCTTGCTACGCCTCTGTGGTTTAATGAAGTATTAATACCCATATGCTCTAAATTCTGAATTCCTGGCAGTTTCTTAATAGGAGCTAGTCTGTTAGGGAGAGGTCTTCTCCAAGGTTTGAGAAGTGTGCTCCAAAAAAAGGAGGGTGGGTGTTTCATCCGGAACAATACTTAGTTGTTAAAGAAACATCACTTCTGAACAGATAATTTTTTTATGATAAGTACATGTTAAATATAAATATATATGAGTTAAATTGTATCTGTCAATTAGTACTAATTGTCCAACCTGTGGAAAATCCTTCATCTCTCTTCATAGCACAGTTCTAATTGCTTTCTTTGGTCTCTTTCCAATTAGCCTAAGTTAGTGTTGGCCATATTAATGTAGTGTGATTGAGCATCCTAAGACCAGATGAAAAGATACACATGGGAGAGGGTTAAAAAGAAGCTGTCCATTAGCTCAAAATAGAGAACAGCCGCTCAGTGGCTTTTTGCATCTTTGCTCATAAATGCCCCCTGCGTCAAAGCAGGCATGTTCCGAGCTGGCTGCCCTGTGTGATCTCAGCTCTCTTGCCAAACTGGCAGGGTTTCTAACAGATTTAGCAGGGTTCTGTTTCTTTGATCTTCCAAAGTGGGGAGGAAGAAAAAAAGTGCACTGCAAGGCAATACCCGCTACCCCCAACCCGTCCACACAGAAGGAGGCAAAGGATGTCTCTTCTTATCAGCTTTGGAAGGGTGAAGTGTCAGAGTCCCATGTTAGAGTGATAAACGTGATGTTGTCAAAAGCAAATTTAGTGAAAGCAACTTCTAAATAAGCAGGGAACAGTAGTGAATCAGCAGAGAGAGGGGATATAAATACCATAGCTGATGCAGCAGCTGCAGCTGGGATGCCAGTTAGGGGAGAAGTGAGCTGGGAGGTTCAGGGATGTGCTAAGAGATCTGCAGGGTATTTTGATATAGAAGAGATATAGATATAGATAGAAAAGAACCAGAAGTGGTAATTACAAGGTGCTCTCAGGATGCATGATACAGAGTTAAATGGTTGATTTCCTTAGGTCCTCTGTTAGATTGATGAAAATGCTGAAGGGGTGACTCAGACTCGTACTTCAGTTTGTGCAGGTGGTGGAAGGGAGCTCTCGCAGATTCGTATGGACTTCACACACATTAGTGCAGTGATGGTGTTGCTTTTACATCTGTGTCCAGCACTCTAGAGGCAGAGTTCTCGGCAGTAAATAAGCCCTTAATTGAACAGTTTTAAACCAGAAAATGTACAGTAACTAGCTATGGGTGCTGGTTTTGAGAGATGCAAAGGTTTAGGTCTGAGCACCTGCAGGATACACTCAGCTGCACCCATGCTCACCCAATTAGCACCTCATGAGCACGGCAGCAGAGGTACAGGTGACTGTGGAGTTGAAGAGGCACCCACAGGGGTGTTCCCTGCTGCAAGCATAACCTGAGTAAATCAAATGGCATGTGGAATCTGTAATTATTCCTGACAAACAGGAGGGTAAACGGGAGAGATGTCAGAGAAGACTGTGCTGGGTTCCAGCAAATGTTCGCTCAGGAGGACGCATGCCAGGGCAGCAGTGCTTGCAGCAGAAGGGCTGGACATTGGGAAACAGAGGGGAATGCAGGAGGGATTGCCAGACGGTGATGCAGAGGAGAGAGTGAGGAAGGCTGAACTCTATTCCCAGAGGAACAGAGGGTAGGTTAAAGGCTTGGTTCCTCAGTGTTGCCAGAGAGTAGTGACAAGGCTGTGCATATGAATGAAGGTGGCAGGATTGAGAAATGGTTATTTGTGTCATTGCTGCAAGGTCCCTATGGAGAGCTGCGTTTTGGTACTCACCTGCAGCCCCTGCTGTGACACCTGTGTGATGGGCTGTAGCTGGGGCAGCAATGTTGTGAAACATGCATGGAAAGCAAGAAGAACCTTTTAAAAAATAGGAATAAATAGGGAAGAGGATCTGGAAACTGTGAAGGTGATCTTCTCAGCGAAACATAGCAAATGGGGAAGTACACAGAACATAAGATAAATGGGAATATTTTTGTCTAAGGCTTGGAATTTGTGTTTGTAGAAAGAAGGAGCTGGGAAAAGGAAGGGAGCTGTCTGGGCTCCTGGAAAAATGGACTTAAAACCAGTAATTCACAAGGTCCAAACAGCAGCAGGCTTCCTAATACTTGCCAGGATTAGGGCAGCAGTGGGCTTCATGTTGTTTTTCCAGGGAGATCTGTGCTGGGGGAAGTCAGTGGCATGAAGAGTGCACAGAGGTTTTTCTCCCATGTGTACTGAATGGTTTAATTTCTAAGAACTTGTCTGAAGGAGACATTTGCCTTTCTGATACCCTTGCTTTGCTTCAGGGCTTTTCTTCATGGGGAAAGCATCTGCACTATTCATTCTTTTGTTGTTTTTTCACCGACTTTAAAGTTAAGAGTTGGAAATACAGATGTCTGTCCTACCCTGTGAATGGGTAGGCAGAGAGAGAGTTCACCCAGGCAGTGACACAGGGCAGGGTGAGCATTGCTGGCCTTCTGAGTAAGGCATGACAGTGTCCTGCCATGGTACTGCCCCTTTGCTGTACGGATGCCCGAGCTTAACATGAGTATTGTCAGCTTTCCCATACATATTTGATGGTATATCTGCCTGTGTGCCAAATCACGCATGCATCGTGTGTATTTGCCATGACTGTGCAGTAATGAGGTTATTTAAGCGTGGGACTTGATTTATGTGTGTATTCACTCTGTACTCACTGATGGACACGACCATGCATGCTTTTTGTGTAGCAGATGTTTTGGAAATAAAAGGCTTATAGGCTTCACAAGTGAGTTTTCCCTACCTTGACATGACAGTGAGTCTGTGGTCCATGGGAGCATCGCAGAGTTTGAGTGTGAGACATTTTGATTCCCTGCAGAGTGGTGAGTGGAGGAATTGGTGGTATTCCTGTGTTTGAAAGCAGTCATAGCAGTCGGTAGGGGTCTGGAGCAGTGTGCTTAGTGCTAAATGGTGGGGTGCGTTGAAGTTGTCAGAGTCACAACTGACAGTTCACAAAGATTAAAGGGAACAAAAATGTTTTGATGTGTTTTTGCTATTGAAGATTATCTGGTGATAAAGTCATGAACTGTGCTATACGAGATGTTTATTTGCAGGGAGATTTGTTTACGTAATTGCTTCCTTTTGCTCCTTGGAGCTGACATCTGAAGCCCTATTTTTTTATTGTTTTATTTTTTAATGAATGGGAGTAACCAGGGACTGACAGGTTTCATTCACCCCCCTCTTCCCCTTCTGCTGCGGGGTTATGCCCAAC
>NW_009921375.1:12027-82272 GCF_000696875.1 Nestor notabilis | reverse complement strand
GCGTTCCCTACCCTTGCATGAGTGATGTGGTTTCTCACGCTTCGTTTTAGTCTTCTCTTTCAGTACTTGGTTTAGGTAGAAATACATTGCTTTATGGGGAAGAGTCCCTGTGTGTCCTCTCCTTGCCCTGTCTCCCCTGAGCACCCCAGAGCATGGCTGCTGTGGGGGCACTCCAGGCCTGCTCCTGCCAGCCGGGCTGGAGGGAAACCATAGGCTGTGCTCCGAGATGCTCCAGGCACACGCAGGCTCTGACACAAACAGGGTGTTCTGCTGACGTGCCCAAATCTGTGAATTTTGACCTCCATATGGAGTTCCTCCCTTTGCTCCGTGTTGTGTTATGGGGTCCCTGATGTTTCTCTGAATCTCTAAACTGGGATGACATCTTAAGACTGAGAGGTGTCTGCACAGGGTGGCAGTGGCACAGCGAGGGGTGCAAAGGCTGGTTTCATGCCTCTCTTGTATGTTCTGCTAAAGTTTGGATTTCGGGTGGGCGGGCAGTTCATCAGTCTGTACAGATTGCAGTCTAAGCTTATTTTAGAAGAGCACAAATCAGGAGCAATCTGCTTCAGGAGGAAGCTATTAAAAAAGCAGACACCAGCTCCATCGCACGCAGAGGGCTTGGGCTCTTCGCTAACTTCCAGCCAGCATATCCCCATGGCAGCATATGGGGCTGTGTGGACATCAGTAGGACATTTATGTGCAAGCATCTCTTCTGACAGCCAGCAGTTGAAATAAAGCAATTGCGAATGATTCATGTGGATGGTCCTGGGCTTGCTTTTGTTTTCTGATGTATTTTAGATGTAAGGCACAGTCCCACAGGCTCAGCAGGGCTGTACAGGACACACAGATGTCTGTAGCCTGAGGTTCAAACAAGGCTGCAAAACCCCACGAAGGGCATAGGCTGCTCAAGGATGTTCCATAGTGCTGCATTACTCATGGTGCCAGTGAAAGCCGAGGTGGGAATGTGGCACGTTCCAACTGACCCTGTGTGGGAGCTTTGAATAAAGGTTAGGTTCTGCTTCTGGGTAGGCAGCAGTCAAATAAATAAACAAATGAAAGTCTTTATTTGCTTCACCCTGCCTAGGATGACCTGTTACTACTTTAAGTGAATGCCGTAATCTCATTGGTACCTCCGTCAACCTGAAAGCCCCTTATTTTTGCCATGTATGAAGGATATGAATTCAAAGAATTGGAAGGTTCTGCATATCTGAATGTGAGCAGAAAAGAAGGAAGGTATTTTCTTTTTTAATCAATGCCTTAACAGAAGGCACACTTACATCCAGATCTTCCATGCGTGTGTGATAAAAGGCAAGTGTGGCAGGAAAGCACTGCAGAAATGCTGGCTATGTGCATGCCAAGGGAATAAAGTAAGTGTTTGAGGAATTATTTTCTAGCAGTGACAGACACCTGCAGGGACAGCTGATTTTAGCCAGAGCTGTAGCTGCAGGGAGCACTTCCTGTTCAGATGGTGCATCAGGAAAGGCATGTACCTTAGTGCACACTGATTGCATTTGCCTGCTGACTTGCTTTCTCTTGTGAGCTGCCCCAGTACCTTTGTAGCACTAATGCCCTTTCTTATTTTCTGGGTGGGAATTTAACACTCATGTACTACACCAGCCTATTCTTGTGGGTTTTATTTGTATTGTTTATTTATAACCATCTGGTTCTGTGCCCACTAATAAATAAAGCCTGGGATGCTGGGGAAGAGGATGCAAGGAGACAATATGCTTTATGCTGATTTTCCCTCTTTTAGAAGGGAGTAATGTGATCACTTCATACCAGAGGATGTGATGACTCTGACAGAAATGAAGCAAATGAGGGTGATTATCTCTACTTTGTGGGTGGCAGCTGCACAATCCAGTGATCCCAACACGATGTGTATTATTAGCCTCAAGTTGAGCTGTCGGCAGCCTGAAACATGCTCCAGGCCTGAGTAGATGATGAACTCCTGATGAGGTTGTGAAGAATTTGGCTGGATCCTGTCTGGTATGGGAGCCCTTTGGAGACTGTCTCCCCACAGCTGTTGGTTCCTCTATCATATGTTCTTCGCCTTCTGAATATCAACGTGGTCCTTCTGCAGTGCAGTGGTAAGATACAGCAGGTCTGTCTTCACCCTAAAACGGAGTTAAATTAAAAATAGAGCAGCACATGAGAATGAGCACCCAAACCTGGCCCAATTTTGAGAGCAAAACAATCTCATCAAATATTAAACTACTCCAGAGTGTGGTGTGTGAGATGTCCTTTGGCTACCCCTGACCTGAATGGCTGCTCAGAGCTGCAGTCGGGGTTTGAGGGGTCTCTGCTTTCATGTGGCAGCGAAGAGGCTTGTCCCGGCCCTGGCAGGGAGCACGCACTGCTGTCCTCTGTGTGTGTGAACGTGTGAAGTCTGTACCACTGAGATGAGGATTTGGTGAGGTTGGGGCCCCAGTCAAACCCATATGTCATTGAGGCATTAAAGGTCCAAAGCAGGTCTCTTCTCTCCCTCTTTCCTGTGCCAGAGCTGTCTGTGCTTATGCAGTCTGAGGCTGGGTTTGCAGCCGTCAGGCAGGGTTGTGCTGGTTCTTGCCTCTCGGAGGCACTGAAAGGTGAAATTCCTCCTTATCTTTATGCTTCCTCTCTGCAGTTCCCGAGCTGTCTGGATCCAAGGACAGACAATGTACTTCTGTTGGTCACAGCATAGTTTTCCCTTGCTGTTCCAACATTATGCGTTCCTAGGAAAGGAGGAAGAGTGGGGTGTCAGCCTTGGGCTGGTGTTTGGCTGATTTCTTCTGAGGCAGAGGCTCTGGAGGAAGCAGCACCATCGATTCCCTGGCAGCAGCTGAGGCTTTTCCATCGTGCGCTGGTGAGGGCAGCAGGCAGAGCATGCTGTGCCTGCCCTCAGCCTGTCTCTTCCGTGCTGGAATTGCAAGTGCACGGTGGGGATAGTTAACCAAGGGGACATGGAAGAGCACTGTCCCCAGGTGATTAGGATAATATGCTTCAAGTGAAGCACAACCAGCCCCTGCAAATGCACAGGATGTTTTTGTCCGGAGGCATAATTTTCTCAAACACAGTGCTTGGTACCAGCCCATCCCTGGCTTTCACCTGGTATGGTTCTGTGCTCAGGAGTTACACTTCCAGGTGTCCCTTTTCCTGACAGATACACCATTACCTTCATTTCCAATGAGTCTGTGTTACAAAGCCACCGATTCAGGTGTTTCGGTGGGAGGTTTCACATTTTAACTGGAATTCGTGTGTAGCAGAGGCTGAATGAGATAACCACAGCCACCTTCTTTGGCTGAGGGAGGAGAGCACTGCTTTGTATTCAGAGTTATTGCTCTTACCACTACTTTTCCTGCAGCCTTACAGCACAGGGTTGTAGCTGGGCAGGTCTGGGGAGCTGCCAAGGATGGGCATTGCTCCTTTTGGTATCTCTTCCTTGGTGCAGGGGGGACCCCGTGCTCCAGCAGGCTGGAGCATGAACTCAGCCGATCCTGCATGTGGCCTTGACCCTTTGCAGCTCAAGGATGTTGAAACTTTAAATGGGGAAATGCTTTTGGTGCCCTAAGGAAAAGTTGTAACAGGCCTTTGGATCAGGATGAGCTGTGAGCTAATGCACGAGGCATCCATGCTGCCACAAACTGGAAAACAATCGGTCTCTTGTGCAATTTGGTTAGTGTTTATAGACAGAGTGTGTGCGGGGTGTCCATGTATACTCTCGCTCATTCATTCTTTCACTTCTGATGGGAAGTGTTGGGCAGCCTTAAGTATATGTGGTGCTCCACCCACTGGGAAAGGGGGATTTTATGGAGAGGCATGTATACAGAGTGTCTAAGTTACTTATCAATGAATTTCTCACTCCAGGAATCTGGAGTGCTCTGTTGGTCAGTTACACAGTCTGACAGCTTTCTCCTGGGCAGCCCCTTTTCAGGCTTCCTATACTTCAGGGTTACTTGAACCTTCCCTCTGACTTCCTTTGTATGTTGGCTTTCCCTGTGTTTTATCTCTCTCTTTTGTAGCTGTACTTCGATCAGCCTCTGCAATGGGATCGTCGTATCCACACAGAGCAGCAGGACCAGAGGCTGCTTTCTGTCTGTTGTGCTGCAGCGAGCTTTCCTCCTCATGCACAGCTTTGAGGCTATTGTCTGTGACTGTTTTTCTTTAGAACTAATAAGCCTCTGCCCTAGAGAGTAGAAGCAGCTGATGCCAAACTGGCCCCTGGACAAATGGTGCGTGCGTTGCTCGGTGTCCCGGGGATGCCTGTGGAGGAGCTGGTGTGTGCTGCTGCTGTGCCCCCAGCAGCCGACTCCACTGCCCCTCCTGGGGTGTAGATGTGCTCTGCAGCTGGAGGAGCTGTGCTGACCTGTGAGCTGAGGGTCCCACCAGTGCAGACCAGCCCGCTGGCTCCAGTGGGTGTTAGCTGTGACCCACTTGCCTTGGGCACATCCACCCTTGGGCACAAGCTCATGACACCTCGCAAGCCTGTCTTAGCTGGGGTTGTCCGCTTGGCGGGGGCATCAGAAGAGGTAAGGTGGGCAGTTGTCAGAGGTTGGTTGGGATGGAGATCTCTCTCCACAGCCATGGGAAGGGATGTGACCCACATTGCTGCCATCGAGCTGGCAGTGCTGGTGCTGCTGGGAAGATCTGGGCACATCCATGCTGGGTGCAGTCTTCAGGGAGTCTGTTGCCCATGGTATTTTTAGGAACGTTAAATGAAGCAAATACAAGAAATGGAGCAACTGCTGTTGTTAGACGTGCTGATATCTACACTCTCCTAAATGTGAGTCTGCTGTTCTGCATTTGTTTTTTCCTTGTCATTTTTTGTGTCCTTCTCAGGTTGTAAGCAGTTTGGCCCTGGAGCAAAGTTCAAGCTTGGTTCCACTACATAATGGCATGGTGGGGGGCAGAACAGTGGCAGAGAAGCCTGAGGAAAAACTTTTTTTAACTTATCTGTAGACTTAGTGTAATAATCCTTCCCTTTCTCAGACATTTTGAGGCTTAAATGATCACAGTTTAGAGGATGCTTTGAGTAGTTAGATGAAAAGGCCTTTAAGGAATTATGTGTTTTTAATGCATGTAGAGGTGTAGAGTGTTAGCCTGGAAGAGAATTGGTTCAGTGGATCCACGAATGCATGCATTTTTCAGGTCAGAAGGCGCTGCTCGATAATTTGATCTGACTTCTTGTATGTTATCCTGTTACTGCTGTATAAGAGGCTGTGTAGCTCATGGCAATACCCAAGGCTAACTCTTGTACTGTTGTAACTAACTGTAAAGCTCCGCTCTCTTAATGATCTGTGAAATCTTTCCTTGTCTGGATTAAGGAATGCGAGGTGCTGGAGTGAACCATTTAATGATCTTCTCCTTTATTCCATTTCAGTGACTCAGGGCATGATTCACATTCTTGTACAGCTCTCTTTCTCTGAGCTTGAATACGTTCTCCTTTGCATCTTAATAGCCCCAAAACACAGTGCCCCAGTTACGGTTACGTCATTTAGGGGCATTCAGCATATAAAGATTTTCTCCATTGATCCCAGAGACACAATGCTGGGCACTGAAAGCACTGTGGTTTCTTGCTGGACAGGGTGGGCAGATGAAGGCTCTTGGAGCCGATGCAGGCTGCGGTGGGAGGGGAGCCAGAAGATCCGTTTTCTCTGGGGGGAAAAAAACACCATCTGTTTTTGCAAAGCTTCCTTTTGCTGCTCTTAAATCTTGAACAAACACAACAACGGATCGGTTTGGCTCTTTCTTCTTAATGCTTTAACTGGTTCTTATGGATTTCTTACATCTTCCTTGTTTCCCTCAAGAAAAAATAGAGGAGGAACAAACCCAGCAAAGCCAGCTGTTTCGCTTTCCCTCTTGCTCATCCTGTTCCTGCTTAGGGAGCAGTTGGGGACAGAGGTCACTTGGTCAGAATTCTTGGCTGAGGTGCACAAGGTGGAGGCAGGGATCCCCCAAAAGACATGGGCAGCAGAGGATTGCCAGGAGCGTCTGGATGCTGGAGGCTTGGAATGGACCTCTTCAAAGACTGGCTTCTTTGAAAACAACACAAAAAATGAAAGCAACCCCAAAACCCTGAAGCAGCCCAAAGCCTTGCGTTGCCAAGAATTTCCTCACTCCACCTTCAGTCCTATAAATTACCCCTCCCAGTGTTTCAGCATAATCAATACAGGGCCATGTAGCCTGGACAACGGGGTGTATCAGGGAGTCAATGAGATTTACATCCTTGGTGTTGCGCAGTCAGACCAAAGTGGGGACAGATGCGACCAATTCAGCCTGTGTGCAACTCGGCTGTAATTCACAGAGGATACTTGGGCTGCTGATAGATGAATACACACTGTGCATCTGCGGTTTTTAATGCAGAATGTCCTTTTGGTGTGAGAGAATTCTTGTTCTCCTTAAAGTAGAAAGAACAATTCCTTTTGCTGTGGTCTACACGATTTTGCCTTAAAGCTGGGTGCCCAACCCTCACAAACCCTATGAAGAGGAGGATTAAAGGGAAAAAAATACAGAGAAATTGAGTGATTACAAGGATTAATTTATTAAAGACATATACATCCCTATGTCAAGCAGGAATAATCAAGAAAGGGTGTGATTGGAATGGGTCATTAATAGTCTTGCAGATGACGGCAGTAGGGGGTTTGCTTAACTGTTCTGGCTGTGTTAAAAATTTAATTAACTTGTGATAAGCCATATTCTTGTCAGTTGGACTTGATCTTTATTGCCTGTGCTTACAGGTTACCTTGTGGTGCAGCCTGCTGACCTTGGGAGGTATGCAGCGGGGCACCCTGTCCTTCCATGTAGCTGTGTAGGACCGTGTGGTTCCTAGTCAGGCTAGTGGGGCTTCTCTGCTTGTCCCCATGGGCTCGCAGGACAGATAGCCCTGACTAGGCACAGACACCCGTGCATGCTGATAGGTTTGCAGACTACAGAATGAGTTACTATCAGAGTCTCCTGCTGTTGTTGGGGTGAGAGGCTGCTCTTCGTTGAGAAGGAAGTCCTGCGGTACATGGGCTTTGGCTTGATGCTTCGTTTTGAGAGCAGCTGAGTCTTCTTCCTCTCGGGTGACTCTCACTGAACAATATCTTCTATGCAATTGCACAATTTTAACCTTTTTGCCCTAACTGTCAGTTGCAAAAGCTGGTGGTATCGGAGTTTTGTGAAGAGTCTGACCCTTCCTGGGCTGCTGGAGACTGCTGCTTCTCCAAAGAGCTTCCTTGTTTTGTGCAGAGAAATGAATTGGGGTTGAAAGTGGAAGAAACAGGGCAAGGGAGTTTTGTGTTTATTTCCATGCTATACCATTTGAGGTTTACTGACAATGACTCCTTTAGAAATCAAATAAATAGAAGAATAGAAAACTATAGTTTTGTCTTTATAAAACATGTAAAAACATAGTAGTGAGTGGAGACACCAGTCCAACTTGGGGGTCTGGCAAGATTTTCATAGCCCATTTGTTTTTCCAAACGGCTGCAGCCTGTCCTGTCCACATCCAGCTCTGTGCCTGGGTGGGGATCTGGGAGGTGCCATGCCTTAGGCAGAGTTTTTCCATTGTTTTACTCTTAAGACCAGGGCAAAACGGAGCAGGATGCATTGAAAGCTTCCACATTTCCTCCTCCTCTGGCATGCCTGGCCCTGTTGGTTTTCCCATTTACCTACTAGTTTTTCATTTTCTGCTGTCTCAAAAGATCCTATGAAAGACTCCATGAAAAGAAAATGAATTCTTTTTAATTGTAGTGGGAAGATTTAATCTAGTTATCTGTAACTATAAGTAACTTCAAGAAGATTGATGCTAGAATTTGAGATTAATGATGCCGACTTTTGTTTCATTTTTAATCAGATGTCTACACACTGTTAGCGTAGAAGAAACAGCAGTGAAGGTTCTGATGTTTGGTAGCAGCTTTTCATACAGACCAGAGTGGCCAAAGGGGAAGCCAACAGCAAAACCAGTGTAGTCACATTTTCCCCATCACAGTGCTTCTGGCGTTGCCCATGTGTTTTACTTTGACCCATTGTCCACAGGCTCTGGAACTGCTGCTTTAGCTCCCTCACTCATTTATTGTGGCTTTTCACGGTGGTTGTGTTTAGCTGTGTATCCATGCTGCCTGGCTGCAGGCAGTGCTCTCACGGGGAGGATGTGAAAGGCATCCGAGGTATTCCCATGAGGCATCTCAAATGTGACTGTGTCTCAGGGGTTATTCTCTGTGTCCTCTTTTGTATAGAGCTTGGAGACAGAAGAGACTGTGTTTGGCAGTCGTGGGGGTTCATGTTGTGTGGCTCTAACTTGACTTGAGAGCTGTTCTGCTCCTTCTCTGCTCCCGGGCAGCAGCACTGACATCCAGCTCATCCCTAGCGGGGCTCTGCGGACACTGCTATGAATTACAACTGTCTGTGTGTCTGTTCACCAGCACACAAGAAGGTGCCGAGGGCTGGGCGGGAAGAGGAGCACTAGGCTGTCTCATTTGCCTTTATCACACAGTGCTCTTGCTGGGGTCAGTGTTGGTGTCCCTGTGTTACACGGGGTTCACCAGGAGGAAAGCCTTGAGGCTGTCAGGGGTGGGATGAGCAAGGACCAGTCTGTTGATAGGAGCTTTCCTTCAGCTGAAGCAGGCAATGGTTAAATGAAGCAAAGTGCTGGAGCAGACATGGAGCTGCCAGAGCTCCCAGGAGGTGGACCACAGATGAGAAGACTTAATGTGGCTGTGCTTTCCATTGCCCTTTGCTTTGCAGGCTGGTGCTTTTATTGCAGCCATGGGAGAGATCTGGGCTGAGGCTTACAAAGGCACCACAAGTGGAGGGGTGTCTGGTCATAACCTACTTTGCTGCTGCTCTCCCAGGAACACTAATCCTGCTTCTCACTGGTCTTACAAAGCAAGAGAAAACGTGAAAATATGCATTTCTGCTGCCTAAATTTAGCCCCCAAAGCTTGTTTGGTCACAGCGGCAACTCATGTGGTAAACCACAGATTGAAAGTGAGGGTCAGCCACATCTCCAATGTATTTCTGGCAAGGATGTGGGTAAATACCTGCTGCACAGACTCTACCTGTGCACATACTTCTCTTCCTGGAAAAAGGAAGGAAAAAGAACCAGTTTGGGTTAATTTGCTTCATTTCTGTGGTACGGAGTGAAATAAACCAGACCCTGTGCAGAGTGCCAGGCAGCTCCCAGAGTTACTCAGGTACTGCTGATAAAGAGCCTGAAAAGTGCAAAGCTCTGCTGAAAACCCGCTCTGCGCAAACAGGTTCTGCTCTGTGGCTGCAGGTATTTCCCTTGGCCAGAGCAGGCTCCATGGACCTGGTCCCCCTGACTGCGAACCGGGGCTGGCCGGGTGCCTGCTGGCCACGCAGCGCCCGGGCTGGCCAGGGCATGGTTTCTGGCAGAGCTGCCATCCGCACAGAGCCGTGGGTTTGCTCAGCTTTGGCATGCCAGGGCTGATTGTACTTCTCATTCGGTTCCTCCTTGCCTCTGCCCGTTTCCATTTAACCCATTGCATCTCTGCTAACGTATGTTCCATGCTGCTTAGAGGCAACTGTAAAAACATAGGTGTGTTTTAAGAGGATGCTTAAATGTGTTCTTGGTGCAGTTCCTTGGAGCTGGATTCCACCTTCAGCAGCACTGGGGTAGTCCTGGTGGTGGTTTTAGGTGGACTGTACCACATTTTTCCTGACTCTGAATGTTAGAACCTTGCTAGCTGAAGTGGTTGGTAAGGGACTTGGGGAACTGAGTTACTTATATTGTGATTTTTACCTTAATTTCTGTTTTTAATGCTTTCTGCCAAAGCTGTCAGGTTTGGTACCTGGGTCCTGTGTTTTCCGTGCTTCAACTGTATGTCTCTGGTTTCTTCATCCACCATCATTACTGCTGTGAATCTCTGGTATTTGAAACCAAAGGGCAGCTGACATCTGTCATCCCCTGGAGGGGGTGCTTCAGGGCAGTGGTCCCTGCCTTTGCTGTGGCAACCCAAACCGTGTTCCTGTGTGCCCTGCAGCATGCTCGTGGCGGGCTGTCGGGTATGGCTGTTCTGCAGCATTGCAAGCACGGGCCATTCTTGTTACAGTGGACACCTTTCCCTGACAAATCTGCCAATCCACTGCCTGTGCTGATGCTGCAGATCTGGTCCCTGTGCTCCATTGGGGTCCCATGCTCTGCCTTCTTATTCCCATCCCTGGAAGAAAGGACTCGCACGCTCACGTCCACACTCACACGTGCACGCACCCTGACTCTCTCCTACTTTCTGCATTACAGTCTGGTTTTGGGATGTAGTTTCTGTGCCAGAATTTTGTTGCAAAATCCTGAGTAATTTCTGTCTGACATGACAAATTTTGCTAAGGAAGAAGGAAATTTACTTCCAAAACAAATTTACTCTGAAAAGGAGGAAAATTTTTCTACTTGTTTAATTCATGGCAGTGTTCTGACTTCTGTTTTTTAAGGTATTACGTGGTTTGCTTTTCTGTACTGTTCACAGAATCTTTGGCCAAAGCCTGTTAGAGACTGAAACTGAAGAGGAGCCCCTTATAGTGAAGTTAAACTCATGTTACCATACAGTTTTCAACTGCTCAGCTGCTGACAATTGCTCTTTGAAGACTGGATCTGCAGCAGAAGTTCTCTCCATCAGTGTTACTTGGCCAGTGGAAGTTGAAGGTGGTGGAATTGGGATGGTGCTTTGTGGGCTGCTTTCTGAGCTGGAAGTTCACCCCTTCCAGCAAGTGACTGGGAAGACTAATGATAAAATGATCTATCAAGAGTTACTGAACCGATGCAGGTCTGTGCCAAAGGCATCTGAACAGGGGGAGGTTGGGAAGGTGGGATCCACCACCCCTAGATTTTGGGTGAGGTGGTTGTCCAGCCTGCACCTGGCCCTCAGTATCACCGTGAACCTGGGACTGGTCAGTCTTCAGGGTGAAGCACTGAGTGGTGAGTCCCTGCTGGGGCACAACAAAACCTGCTCTGTTCTTGAGGGACTAGTAAAAACTTCACGGTCCTGTCTCAGAACAAATCTAAGCCCCAAACATTCCCAGTGGGAAGTTTGGATTCAGACATGTGGACTTGACCGTTCTTCCCAGCAGTCCTTCCTGTGTCATCATCCTGCCTCTGATGGAAGTGCCTATAGTTATCTCAATAGGACAGGGATGTTTCTTCAGGTATGGGAAGATAGGGTAATAAATGACCAAATTCTTCTCCATTTTTCCTCTTCTCTAATAATGCTGAGCATCTTGCCAAGTTCTTTAGAAACAGTGCAGTCATCAGCGCATTGAATTCATTAGGGGTTGGCATTTAGGCAGTGTGTGAGAGCTGACACCCCATGGAAAAATTTGCAGTACAGTTGCTTGAGGACCAGTTTTGCTTATGGATTTATCTGGGTCTTTTTTTGTGCGCACTAAAATTTGTTTCTCTTGTTAGGAAAAGATATTTTGGCTCTGGCGTTCAGCTTTTTTATTTTTTTAGGAAATATTTCCCCTCTGCTAATTTTTACAGTGACCAGGCAATGTCAAAAGAGTGTTCTCTCTATGATAAAGCACAGCAGCCAGGTGGTGTGAGGTATACTGCTCTTGGTACCCCTCCTGCTCTCCAGCCTGCTTCCACGGCACGATGGCCTTTCCTCCTCTGTGTGGGGCTTTCTCCTGGAAGCAGGTTTGCCTTCTCCTTGGCCTCAGAAAGGAAGGACCATGGCATCCCCTGGCAACGCCTTGTTTCACTGGGGAGGCGGCTGCTCTCTGCTGTGGTCGGTGTTCTCAAAGTGCAGGGAAGCTGTGGCCAGTGGCATAAATGCCTGTTGGTATCTGGTCTGGACTCTCTTGGACAGCAGGCTTATGCTTTCCATCTGGTGCATGCGTGGTTTGAAGTTCTATTTCTGTTTGTAAACTTAACATAATTGCAACACACCATTATATTTGTTGTCAGAAGGTCTTTATCCGTGGAATATTTTGGTCTTGAGGCTCAGCTGAAGTTAAGAATAAACCGTGTTTGGGTTTTCTGTTTGTTTGGTTTCTGGTTTTCTTCCCTTTCCTGCCCAAGGAACACGGGCTGTCCTAGCAGGGCAGAGTTGTCTGAGTGTGGTGATGCTGAGTGCAAATGGAAGAAAACTGGGTGCTTTGCTTCACACAAAACAGGTATTCTTCCCTGCTGCTGGCAGTGCCTCTTCATGAGCCAGGCTGGCCATTTCCACATCTGCATCCAGGTTCAGTTTTTAACAGGGAATATGTTGACAGGGACTTCTGTAGGTTTGGATTACAAAAGCTTATGACAAATGCCACCACCTCACCAGCTGAAGCAGCCACCACCATGTGAATGGGTTAGAAGGAGAGGGAAAGGGAGTGCATAATGAGCAATGTGTGAGATCCACTGCTGCAGTGGCTCTTGGCAGCAGGGCTTTGGCACCTTGTTCTTAAGTGCTTGACAAGCTTATTTTTAATGATTCCAAAGCCTTATTGTTGCCACCTCAGCTTTGATCTTTGTTCTCAGGCATCAAGAAGCTGCCCTCTTCTTCCTTTGCTCTCTATATTAAATGAGGGGCTGCTCAGAGGCTCATCTGAGGGGAATCTCCCCAGGTAAATGTGGACTGAGCATCTACAGTGCATTTCAGACAGGCCTAAAAAGAAGCATCAGTCTTGCTGTTGCTACTGGTAGAGTCCTGTTGTCATGGGGAGGAGGCTGATAGAAAGAATTCTGGTGTTTTTGGAGGCTTCTTACATCCTATGAGCTGCAGTGTGAGACAGACTGGGCAGACCACCTCCAGGGTCTCGGAGGGGTCCACTAACAGCGAGCGTCTGGTTCACCCTCAGCAAAATAGTTCAACGGTGGCCACGCTGCAGCTCAGTTTCGGGATGTTGTTTGAGCAGAACTTTGTTTTTTTCAGGAGTGTTTCTACCTCCAAAGTGCTAATACTCTGGGTACACAAGATGGGCCAGTTCTGCTGTCAGTTATTACTATGTCTGGTGAGAGGGCTTGAGGCTGGCAGGGACTGCTGGGCAGATCATGAAGCTGTTTCATTGCAGCAGGCAGGACACATCGTGTGGGACCTGCTGTGCTCTGCCTAGCCTGAGCTGGGATCCACATGTGGACTTGGGTATGTCTGTGGGGTGAGGAGGGAGCTCTCCCTTGGCCGTGCTGCCTCGTGTCTGCTTTGAGATGTTCCCACAGCCTTATTTACAACACCTTTTGGCCATAGGAAATAATTCTTAAGCCAAATTTAGTAGTCGTGTAAGCATGGTGTCTGCTTAAACCAGGACTAACCTGATTTGAGAAGTTCCATGGGGAAAAGGTTGATGCTATGAAATTTTCAGTTGGAGAAAAGTTGTCGTTGCATCCGTGTCATGGTTTTATTTCCTTGTGTTCACAGCACCGCTGACTGATTTAAAAGCCACTGATGATTTTGATTACAGGTCCTGCACAGCAGCAAATGCCTGGGTGAGACAGACCTTGTGTACACTGAGTCTCCTGCCGTGGGAGCCCGTGCTGCCTTAGCAATTGCATTTTGCCTTTAATCATTTTGTGGTATTAGGCTTGTTTGTCGTCTAGGAAGATACTTTATGATCTAGAAAGATAGGTGAAATCTGGTGTATCGCTTCTAGTGGGATGGAATTCCCCTCTCTGAAGTGCTGGTGAACAGCAAAATGGAAATCGTTGCGTTAGCTCTAACCAGAGTATCAGAAGATCAGGTTTGTTCCACAAGTGCTTTTCTCATGCAGAATGCCCTGCTAACATATGTTCTGCAAGCAGAAAAGCAAAAAAACTATTTGGTTGCTTTATTTTTGAGATTTTATTACTCTTTCCTTTGCATTTTAAATATCAATGTGAAAAATGGGGGGAAAAATTTGCCAGTGTTTCTTTAAACGTGGCCAAACCTGTTGCCCTTGATGCACTGGCTGCCTGAGAAGTGCTGAATGCTATAAGGTGACTGTTTGTGCTTCATTTAAAACGAAGAAAGGGATGAGGGGGAAGAGTTTCTCTCCTGTTCGGTGCAGAGCTGGGAGAGGCTGCTTCAGAGCAGAGCAACCACACTGGTGCTGCGAGCTGGGAGAGCCCCTTTGAAATGAGGCATCGCCATAAGCCTCAGGATCAGGAGGTCTGACTCACTGGGGTTCAAACGCACCTCCAGGGAAGGCTTCTTCTCTGTTAAGTCCATTTAGGTGCTGGGCTAAGGCCTTGAGTAGCTGTATGTTGTGTTGCATGGCTTGAATTCTCCCTGCAGAGGGGCTGTACGTTGTGCTTGGGACAAACTCTTCCGCTTCCCTGTCTCTCCTCTTACCATATGGTTGCTTTCTACCAGGAGCCCTAGCACAGACCCTATGGCCTGGAGAGGGGGGAGTGGGGAGCGAGGAGGCTGTGACCAATGTCTGGTGCTTCCTCCAGCTCTGGGATGTTTCTTAGAGCACTGTGCTGGTACATGCTCTGGTCTCCCCAGGTCTGGCTTCTGCAGGCTGTTGGGGAGGGGTGCAGGAAGAAGAGGATGACTTGGCTGGCAGGTCTTCTTCCACGGGTGACATTTCTTGTTGGGGTGCCACAACGCTGGACCTTCTGACCAGTGGATGGTTGCAGAGGTGTAAAGCTTTTTCATACTGGGATACAGGAGCCAGCAGATTCTGTGAAAAGGGTAACATTTGCTGCCCTTGCCTCAGCTTTTGTGTGTTTGGCTGAGTTCCCTGGGGTCAGGAGGCTCCTGCTCTGCTGGGATTGCACCAGGACGCTGTTTCAGGAGTGCAGTGCAGTAGATGGGATTTATGCTCCCTGCAGATGGCTGGAGCATGGAGTGGGTAAAAAACCCCATTTTTACCCATTCTCCACTTGGCCTCTCAAAAGGGATGCACACAGAGATCATTCTGGGAGCCACTGATATGATGGGCTGACCATGGTATTAAAATGTTATTGAAAAAAGCCTAATGAAGGGCAGTAATACATAGTGCACCCTAATGCACGGTCACCCTGTGGCCTGTGTGTGCCTGTCTTGGCCAGAGCTGCTGTGCCCAGGGAATGGGGCCAGCAGAAAACAGCTGAACCCAGTTAGTCACTTGTTCACTTTCCTGTGGGTTTCAGGGGATTCTTGTTAGAAACAAAATCTGTTGGAGAGAGCAGGAGGGAGAAAATAAGCTGTGAGCAGTAGTTAGCGTGTTCCCGTTGCGTTGCTGCCAAAGTCAACAGGAGGAGGCTGTAACCTCCTGCCTGGCTGCTGTTTTTACTGGGAGGAGATGCTGCGAGGGTTTCTCTTGCCCTCCCCATGTGGCAGTGGCATGGCCACTTGGGAAGCTGTTGGGATGGATGGTAGGTGTTTAGGGGTTATAACACTGCACCAATGTGACTTTGGGCACCACCCCTCTGTTATAACTGTACCCTGCTCTCAAGGGTACCAGCACAGCCAGGTCATTTCTATCATGTTTTGGTTGGAGTTAATTTGAAGGAAAGGATGGCTTGTGTAAAACTGTTGATTCAAATATCCCCATAGAAAGGGAATTTTTCTTCATGGCTTGGCCACTCTTTTCCTGCAGGTATAGCAAGGAGCCCATCGTGCACCAAGGTGCTTGGTCCAGGCTTGCAGGAAAACCCAGGACCAAGCTGTGCCCCTTGCCAGCAGTGAGAGTGAGCGAGTAGGGACTTGGGCAGGTCCAGAAACCAGCTTGGTTCACAGCAGAGCAAAGGTGGTGTTTTCCCTGAGCTGCTATTCAGGGCTTCCAAGCCCCCTGTCCCTGTGTCTCCTCCTGGCAGATGCTGCCCCCAGGTCCCCTACGCTCCCTTCAGGGCAGGGGCTTTCCCAGGAGGGGGAAATCCTTCAGTTCAAGATCTCATTTCTGCACTTTCACTTCCTTTTATAGCAGTTGTGAAAGCAGAGGTTACCTTGCAGCCCAGTGAGTAACAGTCTGAGGGCTCAGTGTGGGTGCAAAGGCAAAACCGGGGCTGTTGGGTGGAAATGCCTCTAGTTCGGTGCCGTGTCTGGGAGTGGGCTGGCTCCTGATGCACTCCCTGGGGCTGGGGATTAAAGACACACATGAAAAAAACTGTATGGAAAATGTGAACGCCGCATGTGTTGTTTTCAGACTTGAGAAGCATTTTCTTCTCTTTTAAATCCAAAACTTCTAGTTTGAAATAAAAGGCTTGTCTCACTCTTTGCTTTACTGAGAGCCAAATTCCTTGTCTTTTCCTAGACAGGGTTGTTGATAGTGGCATGGAAGGAGGGAGGGTTGTTAGCTTGCTTTGAGCTGTTTGCTCTGTGCCTTCCCTGAAGCTTTCATGTGTGTTCACCACCATGAGGGCACCCTCAAGCTGTCAGTTGGGAGCTCTGTGTGACAGGAGGAAGCATTGGCAGCTCTGTGTTCGAGGTGCTTCAGTCCACGGTCCTCGTAGCTCCTTGGCTGTTGAAGCTGAACAGTGTCACCGTTGGGACTTGATGAAGCCCTGCCCTGAGTTCAGCCATCACAAGATGTATGTTCCTCTTGCAGCACCATCCCTCCGTTCCCTCTGCTGGTGAACCACCTCTGGTGCTGAACCACATTGGTGCCAGGAGCTGGCTGCAGAGTGGGGTGAGACAGGAGGATGAGAAGGATGGTGCCAGGGAGCAGGAGTTGTGCCATGTGGGATTTTGGGGCTCTGCCCTGCTCATTTTCATACACACATAACAGTCTGTGGAGGCTGAGTGAAGGTTCCGAGCACTGTGTCATGGGGTATTCTGGCCACTGTCTGGGCCAGGGGCAGGTGGGTTTGGTTAGTGCAAGAGCCTGCTTGGTGTTTTAACCATGAACCCAGGCTTGTGGTGCACTGGAAGTGTGTGTGTGAGGACTGTCCCAAGGGAAATGGTGAATACTGTTGAAAAACAGGATAACAAAGCACTAGAAAATACATAATAAATAATTCTGTGGTGAAGAGGGCTGGGCTTTTAGTGAAGACAGCATGAATAGGCTGAAGGGGGAAGTAGTAGAAATTGCATGTCAAATGGCCTTAATGCATTCCGTATCTGTAGAAGAATTGGATTCTCCTCCGAGTCCAATTTACCATGCTATATTTGCAATAAACTATTGGGTCTAATCCCAGTTGTGAGAAAAATAATGGCTTTTGTTGCCAAGCATATTTTCTCACTTGTCACAAATCAGTGGGGTGAAACATATGTTAGAGCAGCGGCTGTCCTAGGCTGCCCGTATGGAGGATCAGCCGATAACACTGTTATGGACACATAATTCAGGCAGAGGTGCTGGCCGGAGCCTGGATGCAGCAGGGGTTGTTCCTGCTCTCCTGGCCCGTGGGAGCGTGCAGTGCTGCTGGGTGAGGAGGAGGAGGTCTCTGGAAGCTTTCATCCCAGCCAGCTCGTTGCTAGAGAAACCTCTGCTTTTGTCTGTCCCTGTCTGGGCAGCCGGAGCCTGGCCCTGGGGGCTGTGGAGGGGGCAGCATGCCAAAACCAGCATCTCCTTGAGGAGGAGGGTGCTGGCTTGCAGGGGGCCTGGACATGGGCTTCAGCTGCTGGGGCTGGGGTGTGCAGCGCGCCCAGCTGATGGTTCTGCTGGCTGGAGCATCGCTGCATCCCCATGGCTGCAGGCTTTCCTGCTTGCTGGAGCGCGCTTGGCTCCTATGGTCTTTAGCAATTCAATCCAGGCTGTGCACCTCTTAACTGTCTGTATTTTTCCACTGCCTGTTTTTCACTGGATTTTCCCCCTGTGAAATTCGGTATATTCAATAAGCCCATCCTAAACTCGACATGTTTTGTCTGTATCTGAACTTTATAAGCCCAGGGGCTGGTCCTGGCTCCCACATGTGGTCTTTCCTCTTCTGGCAATGGGCTCTGCTGGGACCCAACTTGAGTTTCTGCTACTGGAGTAAGTGTACGGGTTGTTGTAAGGCCGTGGTGTTGGGCTGTGAGTGTTGTGTTGAAGGTGCAGCATCAGCAAGTTCTGTTCATCTCATGTGGCACTTTGACCTAAGATGGGATAAGCAAAAGTAAACGTAGCTGTGACCCATTGTACCTTTACACCACTGAACCATTACACTGCTTAGCCTGCAGTTGCCTCACTCAAAGTCATCTTGATTTTTGTTTAAGATGTTTTACTCTTCATGAATAAAGTAATTTCTAGAGTAACAGTACACTATGGATCAGCAATGTGCTTCTCCTGGTGTTGGTTTCCAGTGTGGTTGATGCCAGTTAAGGAGCATGGCCCTTATCAGCACTAAAGTAACGAGTATTGGAGCCAGGGGTTACTGGAAGAAGGAGAGGCTTGCAAAATAACTTCTGGAGAACAAGATTGTCTCACTTGTCTATTTACTACCAAACGATGAAATCCCAGCTCCATTGAAACTGGTGGGAGTTTTGCCACAGTCTCAGCTGGTGCTGGGATTTCAACATGGTATTTGTTGTAATTCAGAGATTCTGCTGCCCAGGAGAATGTGAACTGTATGAAAACACAAGGAATAAGTGAATAATGATAATGAATACCACTGGCAGAGATTGCACTGATCTGGTGGCATTCATCTAGAGCTTGTTGTATTTTAAAAAATGAGATCATATGGAAAATATCCTTCAGCAAGCTGAGGGTGGGACCAGCTGAAGTAGTAGCATGTTAGCAGTGAACTGGAGCTGAGCGTGTTGTCTTCATCTTGACCTCTTCACATAAGCATGTTACTTCTAATATGAGCACTCAAATTGGCCACGGTTTGTCCCAAATAATTCTGTTCTCTGTAAAACACTGCATCATCTGTGTTGTCAGAGGTATGCTATTTGGATGTGTGTAATTGTACTTGGGCTCTATGCATGGCTGCCAGCAGTGTCCTCCGTGGAGAATGGATGAGGCTTAACTAGGAAAGTTAAAAATGAGATTTACCCTGATCTACTGGCCAAGATGTTAACATTAAACCCAACAACACTTCTCTGAAGTCTTGAAAAGGCTTGGGGAATTTCCTTTGCTTTACTCTTTCACCAGCACACTGATGACTATCAGTTTCCAACCCAAATGCAGAGCTCCCTCAAGGTACAAGAATTGGTCTTGCCATGGTAGTGATGATATGAACTCCAGCACTTCTGAAGGTCTGTGTTTCCTGAGGTTCAACAGAAGTGCCCCTGGGAATCAGCTCATCTCAGGACCCTGTGTGAGCTGCTGTTGGTGATGAGCTGCGTGCCATAAGCCTGGGGTGCTTCTTGTTCTGATGCAACACCCGTGAGAGCTCAGGACCGGAGCTCAGTGCGGCCAGCGGGCACGTGGGGCTGGGCACAGCGTTCCTGTCTCTCACTGGCGCAGAGAGCTGTGGGTGTCTGTGTCTGCAGACGAGTCTTACATTAAGAAAGCTACCAAGAAATACCTTTCCATGGAGATCTTCTTGGCTCTTTGTGCAACAGCCTACGCTGTTGACATTGAGCATTGCCTTTGCATGCTGACACCGCAGAGGCTGGTGCCTGATAGAAAATGCTACTTGAGCAACTGTAAATCTTTTGTACTGGAGGAGGAACAGCGCCTAATGTTACAAAACCCATGTGGAAAGAATTGCTTCCTCTGTGTAGCTCTTTGCACTTGGCTGCAGGAGCACACTGTTTTGCTGCAAACCACACATGCAGTTTCATCCAGGCTCGATGTCGTAGTTGGATTGTAGCGACCATCATGTCAAAACATACCACCCCCAACCCCCCTGCGCACCATAGGCTCACGGGGCCATCAGGGACTGGCTGCCCAGTCATCCCACCCAGCCATGGCCATGAGCAGCACTGTGTTAGCATGTTCAGGGTGGTGTCCTGAGCTGGCTTTTGAATATCTCTGTCAAGTTTCTGGGTGGGGTTTTATGTTTTGCATTTTGTCAATGTTGCCATTCATTTACAATCCTGCCAAAGGCTGGATGTGAAACGCTTTTCTCATCTCTGTGCTGTCTCTAACACTCATGTACCACTTGGCTGTTGGCAGCGGGGCTGTTTGCAGCAGGTTTATCCCCACTCAGGCATGTCAGCCCATGCACAGTGCTCCATGTCATAGTGCTGGCCATGGTGGTCACACTTGCTTTCATTCTGCGTCCCCTCCATCATACTCATCTCTCTGGCTTTCAGAGAGACGTGACCATTCTTGGGGTGCTTTAACTGATGAGGGGCTTGTGCCTTATTTGGGATCTTGGTGGTGTGGATTGATGTTGGGGCTCTATGCTGGGCTGTGTTAAACATGGTCCTGGAGGCAGTGGTGGCTGTCATCCTGCCCTGCCGGGCCCAGGGGCTGGAGCTCTTCTCCTTGGGATGTCTGATTGCTGCTGACATCTCTCATGGTTTAATGAGCAGCCATCGGCTGTGATATGGGCCAGATGACTTGAAAATATTTACCAAAGCCAAATCCCCAGATTCTCTGATTACAGCTGTTCCCTCTCCCGGCTGAATTAGTGGTCCCATGGCCCGTCTTGGGCATTGCTGCTGTCCTTGGTTTGCCAAGGAATTTTGTTTTTTCCAACATCCCTGCTGTTGTGTTTCAGAGTAGCTGAGGAAATCATATTTCTTGCATTTGCAACCTCTGATTCTGCATTTCAAATAACGGGGCTGCTCAAAGTGGAAACTCCTTTTTTGTGAAGAGAACCAAACAAACTGGGAGGAAGAAAGCAGCAAGCCTTGGAAGCCAGCTGGCCAGCAGAGTGCAAGGGGACTCAGGGTTTTTTAGCACCCGTGTTCACAGGATGGCTCACTCTGTTCTCCTCTGGCACTGTTTGTGATTTCATATATTGTGAAGTAAATCATGGGAACACTTTGGACAAACTACTGTTGGAAACATGAGCAGCTACGTAATTATATTTAATGTTTTGCTTTCTGGCAAATCCTTTCAGTTCTTCCTAAAGCAGTTTGGTAGGTTTTTGTTTGTTGGTTTCTACTGAAAGTTCCAATAAATCCCAAGTTTGGAACACAGATTACAAGGTGGCTGTTTTACTCGTGCGGATCTGCAGCATTTCTGTTCACATCCTGATGGTGCTGTGCAGAAGCCAGAGTTGGAGAGTTTTCCTGGTGAGGTTTGCTCTTCATGGAAAGAAGCTTAATTTGAATCTAGCAAGGAAGGCTCTGAACACGGGATATTAAAAACCCCCATATGTACTGGTTGAACCAAGAAAGGGATTGAGCCAGTTTGGGTCATTTCTGTGAGAAACCTTTAGCTTTCACAGAGTAACTTGTTAGTGATGCTTTCTGAGGCATCCCATTTCCTTTTAGTTTGCCGATTATTTGTATTCATTGTAAATAAGGACCTGCCACCATTATGTGAATTCCAGGAGTTATTAGCCTGCTGCCATATAACAGTGTCTCCTGTAGGTGTTTCTTCAACTGTGACTAGGAGCAGTTCTCCTATTGCTGCAACTTTGGAGTAACTGTTACGTGGAAGCGTGCATCTGAAGAGGTCAGGCCGACCACAGAATCCTGCAGCCAAAAAGCAGGCATGAAGGGGTTAATCCCTGAGTGATGGTGGGCACCCATCAGGGTTTTAACAGTTTAGCTCTTTCTTTGTAGACTTCACTGTAGCCCAAGAAAACATGAACTTCCCTTTTCCCAACTGCCTGTGCTCCAGGCTTGTCTCATCTGGTCGTTTCTAAAAGCCAGTTCTCCACAATGCACATCAGTTGAGTGACTGGAGGCGACTCCCCTCCCTCCAGTTCCAGAAGCATCTCTTCCATGAGCATCCTCTGCTTTCTAGCTCTGTCTTCAAGAGTTCTAAGGTTTTGGGGTTAGGCACCGAAAAGTTATTTGTCTAACATGGAAAACATAATTGGCACTCAGTTGAAGGATATAATTAAAGGCCTGTTAATCCCCACAAAACGGAGAGGGCTGATGCAGCTCATGCTGATGCTGCTGGCCAGAACACTGCTTGCAAAGAGTACTGGTAAAGCCAGCGTGGGTTTTGGTCTGGATTGTTGGCTGGCACCCATCAAAGTGTCACCCTGGGCATTAGCAGGGGCCTGGTAGGTTTGGATTTGCTGGGGATCCCCTCTCTCTGTCTCTGCTGCATGAGCAGGAGACCAGGTTAGAGGGGGAGGACGGAGGGTGTCGGGGTCAAACAGCAGATGGTGGCTGCTCTATCAGTGGTCCTGGTCTGCAGCTACTCAGTGCAGGTGGGAGAAAATGCATGTCCTCTGAGTGCTCCTGCCCGTTCCCTAGGCAGCAGGCATGAAGGGTGGAAAAAGGCTTTTCTGCCTGCCTGCTTTTTCTTTTTCATGATTATCTGAAAAGGCTACTTAGGAACAAGTTCATTTTAATTGAATGGAGGGCGCCTCTTAAATGCAGCAGCAAAGTAGTGGTGGAAGCAGGGGAGCGACAATGCAGGCACTGTCGGGGGCTGTGTTTGTGAGTGGCTGACTCAGAGACCTCCAGAGCACTGAAGAATGTCGCTTTCTCTGTTAGTGCTTCTGTCTTTGCATTACTGGTGCCAGCAGCCCTTAATTTTGCTTTCTACTGCAAACCTTTCCCATTAACATGCAGCAAGAGCTCCTGGGGTCGGTGGCTGTCTCCATTTGTGAGACTGCTTGTAGCTCAGTGGCTTTAGGGTCATGGCTAGCAGGTTCTCCATGTCTGGAGAGACTGCCCTTTGCATGCTTAGATGGTGCTGGCCTGGCAGAACTTCTGCAAGGAAGCTTGAAGCAACACATTACAGGAGTGCAGAAAACAAAGGAGTTCTGTTGACAAAGATCAAAATGAGCTTTGCTGATGCTGGGATGCCCAAGAGCATTCTCGCCTGCTGGTGGGACTGGTTGTGCCACTCTTGAGTCCTCCTTGGTGCCAGGACTCTTGGGTGAGCTAGTGCACATGGGATGATGAAGGAGAGGGAGCTGGGTCCTGCCTGCTCACTGGCGTGGTGACCCTCACCGAGCCTGTGGTGGAGGCTGCGGGTCTGATGGGCACAAACTGCACACTCCTGTTACTTGGAGCAGGGGGTGGTGAAAGCAACAAGAGCCTCGGCGAGTCCCTGTATGTGTTGCTGTCTGAACTGCCTTGAATGACCCTGTAAGAGTCAAGGAGAAATCTTAGTGCCAGATACAAAGATCAGATAAGCAGCAGTTGCTCAGATTCAGAAAAAAATGGGAGTAGATAGGAAATGGAAAAGATTGGATAAGCATTACTGATATTCCTTGTATTTCTGTGCATCATCAGGGTTATTAAGAGCTGTTCTGGAGACCACTTCAGGTTGTAATCCACTATGAAAAGAATGAGATAAAGATGAAATCTCTGTGGCTTTAAATAAAAATCTATATCGAACTTGCTCAGGAAAGCAGAGTTCTATAAAGCAAGTCCTGTGTTGGCACCAGCAGGAGTAGAAATGTAAAATCCATCTGGGATGTAATGAAATTTCCACTGACCTTGTGTAGGAAGGAAACTCTTGTTGGCAGGGGAATGTGAACGTTTTAAAAATGTTTTGTTATGAAACCAGTACCTTTGTATCCTGTAGGAACAGGGGCAGTGGGTTTCTAAGGCTCAATCCAAGGCGGTTTCTCTTTTCCACCCTCAGCCCTGGTGAACACCATTGCTAGCTGCAGCAGCTGTGTAAGGGGAACGTGCTTGCCTTCAAAAGGGGTGCATGTGGAGCAGCGCTGTGTGAGGCAGGCGTGCTGGACCCCGGGAAGCCAAGCTCAGTGGGTGACAGCACCAGCTCCATCCTGCACCCGGGCTCTGCTCGGCTGGAAGGGGAGGGAGCTGTCACAAGCCGTGGCTGTGTAGGTGGCTGTCTCCTGTTGATCCCATAAGGCATCGCCGCTCCTGCACACAAACAGTCCCTCAAGAGCAGTCTTCCCCCATGAAAGTGAAGCTGCAGTGCTGCGTACACGTGATCTCTCTGCAAAGCCAAGGCTGGTTTTCATAGCTGGATTGGACCAGCTTTCAGGTGTAATGACAGAGTACTGCTTTCTGGAGGCTCACTCAGCTCCTCCCAGCATTCCTCTGCACCAAATCCAGGCTGAATGTTGTGTGGCATTAAAGCATCCTTCCTCTCTCTCCAGAGAAAGTGCCATTGCAAGGGAAATAGATCTATGTTTTGCATATGAGCATGAATGTGAAGAATGGGGGATGGAGAAGCAGTGTTGTCTGCGTGTGTGAGGTGTGCAGCTCTATTTTTGGTGTGGTGCTGGGTACCACAGGGATAGGGTACCGGTTATTTTGGTGCAAGGATAAATACCAAGACACTCTGACATCAGTCATCACCACAGGGATGGTCACACAGTTCTTCAGGCATATTAAGGAATGGAAAATGGCTTTGCTAGTGGGTCAGTGCAGTGTGTCAAGTCTCTTGCCTAAGACTGTGTATGAGCCTCGGATGCATCTTTATGAACAATTGTGCTATCCTCTCATAAAGTACCAAGAACATAAAGGAAGTGCTGAAAAAGCAGTGCCCACGGAGGACTCCACATAAGGTGACTGATTAACTTAGGAGATTTCAGCATTTGTTATTTCCAAGGAGCTTTTGGTTTTTAGGTGACCTTCATGCAGCCTGCAGCCTCCGATCCCATTACTGCCATCATTAAATTACCCAGTAATGAGATTGCTGCAGGTGTCCTTGTTCCACCAGCTCTTTGGAGTTCACCTGTCAGGCTGTGAGTGGCTCAGTCTCGCATGAAAGTTGTTATATGAAGAAATGTTGAAAAATACCAGAATGCCATGTTCTTATAATGGCAATTTTAACCTCCTCCGCGTGGGATCCTCACCAGTTTAAAGAGCTTGAAATTGACCATAAATCTTTTGTGATTTTAGTCAGTGCTTTGCATCATCATTACTTAATTTATTAATTCAGCATCCAGTATGGAGTGATGGTTGTCTGGGTAGGAGCTTACTGTAGCTGTGAAGCTGTGGGACAACTTGATGCTGGCAGGGAACTGGTAGGGCTAGTCTGCCTTGTGTGCATATATACATATGTATATAAGCATGTATATATACACACACACATATATATACACACACATACATATATACACACATATACTGAAAATTATTTCAGTCATTGGAATGACACCCCTGTATTGTCTTGGTCGGGTCACTGAGCTTCCCAGTTACCGTGCAGCGATTTCGAGCGCTTGTGCTCAGGCAGTACAGGTACTTTTAGCTTGCTGTGGTTCTTGTGGGTAAGTTACCGTTTGTCATCTTACCGTGCTGAGTTTGCAGAAGGAACCAAGGATGAGATGTAGCTGCCTTGCCAAAGAGCTCTAGCAACTTTAGGACTTCCTTCTTGGTACAGGCTGAGTCCTACTGTCACATAGGCCGTGACAGTCCACGTCTGCAGTCAGCTTCTGGTAATCCTTGCGGGTGACTGAGCATCCCCTTGCAGGGAGGGAGGGCTCTGCTCCTCTCACAGGAGATGCCCATGGTCTGGCAGTGCCGAGGATTTCCCCAATGCCAGCTTGCCAGGGCGCGCTGCTGCCCTGCATGGTGAAACCCTGAGCTGTGTGAAGAAGCCTTTGAGCTAAACAAGCACCTACAAATGCCTGTCAGGGTCCTTCCTCTTGCCGTGTGCGTGGGCTTCTTGGCTGGTCATCAAGCCTGAGATGTGCTGGGGAAAGAGAACTTGGGGCTGCCTGATTCGACGAGCCCTGATGTGCAACTTCTCCAGTGACCGCAGGTTGTGTTACTTCCTGTGTTCCTATGTGGTCGTGTGCATGTGTTTCATCTTATTTGGTGATGTGCTGAGTTTGGAGCTAACTGTTAGTGTGCTGTAAGCTCATGAGGTGATGGAGGGACAGCTGTGACCTGGGCACTGTCTGAGCTGGGGTGTGATGCTAGTTGAAATAGTAAGCTTTGGTGCCACCAAAATAGTGTGCTTTCCTGTCTTGTTTTTGCTCTTGTATCCTCTGGAATTTACAGTGCCAGCTTCCTTCAGGTCATTGTCAGCTGTTTGGAAGGTATTCAGATGTTCATTTATCAAGAAATTATATATTTATCTGCAAAGAATACGGGACTTCAGGTAGTACTAGATAGATTGAACTATCATTTTCTAGTTTCGAAGAGGCAATTGAAAAGCTCTGAGGGTTGTTTTCTGTGTACTTACACAGCTGTTCATTCTGACAAAGAACAAGGTTTTAATATGAGACTGGCAAATGACATTCTTCAGCTCTTGCTTGGAAAAAAGTCTGTTGGCTTTATCAAGCCTTGAATTAAACCTGAGGCTTGTGAGGGAGCCTGCTCTTGCATAGCCCATGCGATTGCTCCAAGACAGGAAGGACAACCCTCCCGGCCAGTGCTTGTTGCTGATGTTGTGTTTCCTTCTCCTCCTCTCCTGTGTGCATGCAGAAATCCGAACTCAGCTGGTGGAGCAGTTCAAATGCCTGGAGCAGCAGTCGGAGTCGCGCCTGCAACTGCTGCAGGACCTGCAGGAGTTCTTCCGCAGGAAGGCCGAGATCGAGCTGGAGTACTCCAGGAGCCTGGAGAAGCTGGCTGAACGGTTCTCCTCCAAGATACGCAGCTCCCGAGAGCACCAGTTCAAGTAAGCAGGCGGTGCCAGGGGCACAGTGGTACCAAATGATGGGCCAGAGACTGCCTCGAGTGCTAGATGGATGTTTGTAGCTTCACAGTCCAAAAGTGCAGCTAAACAGTGTCGTTGGTGACCTTGTCTCTTATCACTGTGCAGGGTTCACAAAAGGAACTAGAAATGCCTTTTATCAAGACTTTCACCGCAGCATTACTGACCCATGCTGCCCAAATTAGACCTACTATGCACTTCTTTGAGTATAATACAATAAATACAGTACAATAAAAACAGGAATGAGGGACTAGGAAGGAGTCAAGCCCCTTGATTTATTTTTTATTTTTAAAGAGTACTGAATCCGGCTACTAATTTGGTTGTGCAAAGAATGGTAGGCCCATTCTGTAAACCCTGGTTTCTCTATGTAGTCTAATCCTTAGAGTGCTTCACATTGCAGACCTGTTCACAGCCTCAGACTTGGAAGCAGTGTCTGGAAATCTGATTTATTTCAGTTTGTAAAACTGAAGTGTGTGTTTTCTGTGCTCACACCCATACAGTGTTGAAGTGAGGCAAATCCACAGTGGAAACATATTGAAACAAAGCTTTGAAACAGGAAGCATGAACTGGATGCTGGAATTGCGTGAAACTTGAACTGAGGGTGAAAATGTGTGAATATGTGCAAGGTTTCAAAAGCGTCTTCTTTTCAGTTTAACCATACACTCGAGAATGGGTAAAACAAAAAAGATCCAAATAAACCAACCCCAAACTTGAGGCAGAATTTAAGTCTGGAGGCGGCTGTGTTGTGTGGCGAGGGCACATACGTAGCTTGTGCTGTTATGTGGGCTGGCTGGTGGCTGTGACCTCAAGGCTCCTGTGAATGCCGCTGTCCAGTTCCTGGCACGTGAGCTGGTGCCTACACATCAGTTCAAGATCTCCACCTTTGCCTCTTTGTCTTCTTCTGACAGCAGTGTCCATGAAATAGTCTCTCAACTGGGATTATGCCCTTTGCTTAACATGAAACTAGTGTCATTCAGTTCAACAGCCAAAGACTACAGCCACTGTTTAGCTCCTTTCTTGGAAAACGGAGGGGTTTGCCGGTCTGACGCACTCAGCCTCGCTAGCCCCTGGCTCTTCACAGTCTTTTTCCTTCTCTAACCCCTTGTGAGTTTGTTTTTTCCTGTTTCAGCTGCGCGAGCAGTGATTTCTGCTGTTACATTACTAAATCCTATTTATTTCATATTACCAAATCCCATTTAATCTGTTTACTTGGTCTCTCTACTGAGCAAAGCTTTACTGTTGTCTTACAGAAAGTCTGCTGAAAAGGAATTGCCATTCCAGTGTTATCTCTTCTTTTTGCATCTGACTATTGCCTGTCAGTTGTGTGGTGCCAGGCTGGTGCTGCTGTACCAGGCATCAGGTATAACTGTCCCAGGGGAGGAATAGCCCAGTATGGGACTGGGAAGGTGCTCTTGTTCAGAGGCAGAGCCCACGAAGGCTCAGGGTGTGTGTGCACCTCTCTCATCAGCTGAGAGCACTATTACAGCCCTGCCGTTGCTTGTTGTGCTTACAGTACTGGGAGGATGCTGTTGTGCTGTATCTACAGGTGACCTCTACCTGGACACAAGTGCCTGGTAGTTTGTGATGATATTGATAGTGCCAATAGGATCAGCTTGACTTCAGTGCTCACTTCTACTGAGTCCTCACAGTCTCACTCTGTGTTGACTCCCTTAATATGTTTTCCTTCTGGACTGCTTTGTACCTGCCCTTTGTCAGGTTCATCTGCACTGCTTCCCCAGCTTGCTCATGAATGTCATTATTCTGATGAGGCTTTTGACACTCTTAAGAAATACAGTACCTTCAGCTCTTCCTTTGTCCCTGTGTAGCCATGTGCAGCAGGCTGTGGCCCAGCCCTTAATAGCAGTAATTGCTGTGGTGCTGCTGCTGGGCTGTTCATGGGGGTTCCAGAAGGTTGTCAGACTCATTCATGCTTTATATGTGGTGATTTTGTCTATATGAGCACACAGAGATTTGCTGGGGTCACCATGCTTTCCTCTCCATGGGTTCTGCAGAGAGGTGGGCTGCCCCAGCCCCGGTACCAGGGGTGAGAACACCTTGGTTGAGGAGGAGTATGTGTGTTGAAGGCTTTGGCTGCACAGTGTAGCTGTAGTGAGCGTGGGCTGGCTTTCTGGTTGCAGGACTTCTTGAGAAGGGCACTCTTGTTTGAGCACGGGGATCTGAGGCCCATCTCCATCATGGCCATGTTGCCAGCACTGTTGGTGCACACAGGCTGGTGAACCTGGGTGTACAACAGATCTCTCTTCCAAGTGGGAGAAGCAATGGGTGCTTCCAGGCAGCTTGCGCGTGTTTGTAGGTGCTGAGAAGAGAGAAGCCTCTGGGGCTGGAATACATCCATTGGACATGGCTGTTGGCACATAGGGATAGTGGCACAGGAGGTCTCTGCCAGAAAGGGCCCCAAATCTTTGGAACCAGCACAACTTGTAGGAAAGTGTTGGTTTAACCAGAGAAAACGGTGTAGGTGAAACATTTGGCACATATCACTTGGCTGCCTCATTTAGAGGATTTATCTCAAAGTGTCTCAGTTGGATGATGTGAAATGTTTTGTTTCAGTTGTATCATTTATGGAAATTTTGATTCACTTTTGATTAGTCTGCCTTCAGTACTAAATGGAGCACATGGAGAGCAGTGCAGGTTTCTCTCAGTGTTGAAATGGAACATGTCAAAATGAGTTAAGCTCTAATCAAGTGTGAAATGATTGCTGAAATTTCCCTCAGGAGGGGTTTTCTGACCCTCCCTGGCTTCCAGGGGCTCGGGGTGCCCCTCGGCAGGGCCTCACCCAGTGGAGCTGGGTGCAGGTGATCTTGCTCTGAGGATGTAGCTGGGCTCCTGGGGGCTTTTCAGGTCGCCTACCCTGATGCCTGCTGCTGCTCACAGCAGTCTCTGTTGTCTGCAGCATGAGTTGGATTAAGACCATCGTAAATGTTCAGCATACATGAATGTATTCATGTTGTGCACAGGCACTTCATGGTAATGTTGGATGCAAAACAGTTTCTCCAGCACTGTTTAGTGGACTAAATGCAGAGTAACAGATTGTGTGGCAAACGAGCCTCTCCTGAAAAGGAAGTGACAGCTGTATTAATAGTGCAAAGTGGAAAAAAGAAGCAATCCCTTGGAAAGCGTTGAAGATCTTAAAGGTCTTTTCCAACCTAGTTGTGCCTATTCTATTCTGTTCTATGAAGGCATTGCCAGGGATGTTTCCCCTCCTGTACAATCTTCCAGCACCTGGTTTGGGAAGGTTTGGTTGGGGTCTGATCAGGTTATGTGTGCTCATGTGCCACCAGACATCCCTGTGGGGAAACACTGAAAGGAACTCGGAGAGGTTCCCGGAAACTGGAGCAGGGCTACAGATGGGATCCCCACCTAGCTGGGGCAGGGGACCAGCTCTCACGTTGTTTCCGGCTGACTTGCACGTTTTCAGGTCCTTCAGAGCTATTGCCTGGAGTATCTGCACTGTATGACTGCAATAATACACTGACTGACCTTTCGCAGACCAACCATGCCTTTTAAAGCATAGGTAGGGAGCAGCAGACCAGAGAGTGCACTGGGTGCCTCCGAAAGTTGAGTTAGGGCAGAAAAAACAAGCTGTATAGGGCAGATTATATATGAAGATCCATATATACCCCATCCCTGGCAGTATTCAAGGCCAGGCTGGACGGGGCTTTGAGCAACCTGGTCTAGTGGAAGGGGTCCCTGCCTGTGGCAGCGGTTTGGAATTGGATGAGCCTTAAGGTCCCTTCCAGCCCAAACCATTCTGTGATTATATGATATATATGTGTGTTGAGCAAAGCACAGGGCTGTGCCTGGGTCAACATTAGAGCGTCCATCTCCCCTGCACAGAAAGCCTCTGTTGTGCCACCATCAGCTGTGGGAGGCTGGTGAACAAGGATGAAGCTGTGGGATAGAGCATCTTGGGGGCAAAGAATGGGAATTCCTTGGCCTCACTGAAACCCTCGTGTGTAATGTTTAGACTGGGAGCTTCTGTGTTGGCAGAGATGTTTAAGCACCTTCCTTGCAGTGAAGAGGAGGTGCTGCTGTGGTCAGCTAGTGGGCAGGCAGCCATGTGTCTGAGCATGGGCTGTCTGCCCAGTCATATTCCTGGTTGGGCAGCAGCTCTGGGCCTGCACCCAGACCTGCACCAGTGACCCTGTGCTGTCTGCTACAAGGACATGGCTCTGGCTGGTAGAGAGCCTGCGGTGCACAGTCTGCAGCAGTTTCTAGGGATGGGAGGCAGCCCAGAGGAGCTCACACACTTTTCTCTGGGGACACGATGGGTACTAGGGGATGTGTGCAGTGGGGGAAGGCACTGTTAATATGCCGTCAGCATTCATTTGAAGGTTATGTGCCGCCTTGACTTGTTCACTTGACCTTTTTGATTTTATTTTTTCCCAATTCCCTAGGAAAGATCAGCACCTCCTTTCCCCTGTGAACTGCTGGTATCTGGTTCTGACACAGACCCGGCGAGAGAGCAGAGATCACGCCACCCTCAATGACATCTTCATGAACAATGTCATCGTTCGGCTGTCACAGATCAGTGAGGATGTCATCAGGCTCTTTAAAAAGGTAACCAAAGCAGTGATGGAGACTTCTGCTCAGTGAGGAGCCATCGTTGCATCTTAGTCTAAAATAGAAGCTTATTTTGGAGTTCTACACAACTGCACCCTCCCAAAAGTCTAAAGAGGTACAGAAAAGCCAACATCGTTAAGAAGCAGAGAAAGGTAACAGGGATTTCTACAAAGTACACATCACATCCTAATGAGAAAACTAGAGAGGAGTTTGGTGGTGGAAATATAAAACCATGTTAAGGCAGGCCAAGTAAAATTCTGGGAGACAACTTCCTAAAGACACAAAGCAAACAAAAACTTCTCCACAATCACAAGAAAGAATCCTCTTGCAGGATGTGAAGGGGAATAGATGGTCAGGTGCAAAAAATCACGATGAGGTAACAGCCAAAGGCCAACTGGCTTCTTTAGCTTGGTACTTGGTATAGAAAAGCTTGGAGAGGTGCTGGTGTTACTAACCTGAGGTAACCAACTGAATTGTCATCAGATGTTGCAGAGCAAATCTCTAAAAGGAACTATTACTTAAAAGTCTTTCCAGATAATATCCAAGAATTTTAAATAAACAGAGATATAAAACTGTTAAGTGGCTAGCAGTGAGGTGTGACCTGATGCTTAAACTGGTGTTGGTGCCAGAGAACAGATCAGCAATACAAATTTAAGAACAGACTTGTTGGATGAAGCTTTAGTAAAGAGCAGAAGGACAGGCATGTAGGCAGATAGAAGAGGGGAGTCAGCATGGCTTTCTGAAGAGTTACACCTCAGAAATCTAGTGGAGGTATTTCTAGGAGCCAGTGATTGTGTTGGCACAGTCCCTTCAGTGGCTGACAGGCTTCAGAAAAGGTCACTTGCTGACAAAAAGAAGCTGTTAAAGAATATGGAGTAGTGGCTTTCTGGATTAATGACTGGTTAAAAGATAGGGAACAAAAGGAAGGAGAATTTCAGTGGAGTTCCTAATAAATTATTTGGAAAAAAGATGAAGATGAAGATGACAGAGTCTGCTGATGATACAGAATTATTAATGATAAGCAAATTAAAAATGAGCATCAGACTTGCAGGAATCACAGTCAGGTGGACCAGAACTCTTCAGCTGAAAATGAGGGCAGAGTATGTAATGTGGTAAGAGCATGAAGACTCACAGCAGTTTGTAGGAAGTGAGTAGGAATGAGAACCTGGTTGTGCCTGCTTCCAGAAGCCAAGGGAGGTCAGCAGGCACCGATCAGAAAGAGAAGGTAAAAAGGAAAGGCTTTTTAACATCATTGATACTGTATATATAGTATTACATTTACAACAGGAGGGCAATGCTATGTGTTTGTTGCCTCATACCATTGTAACCTGAGTCTTCAGGCAGTAGGACAGATGTGGAGGAGTGTTCCCCAGCAGCACCTGCCCAGCCCTGCTGCTGGCACAGCTTTGGGCTTGGAATCATGGCCCTGCAGCTCATCACATGGTGAATGTACTTGGTGGCATCACTGGCCCTTTTCTTCCACTTCTGGGCACTTGCTAATGGCCACCCTCAGGGACGCCGTGTTGGGCTAGATGGACTTTTCACTTGGCTCTATGGCTCTTATGTTTTTCTTCATTTTTATCACTTGTTTTCAACAGGATTAGCTGGAGAACTGCAGTTAGTGGGCAGGGTGAGCCCGCTGGGCTGCCTGCCTCTCCAAACAGGAGACAGGCTCTCAAGACACTGCTTATCTTGAAACTTTAGCCTGGCTGGAGAGTAAATTTAATGTGATATTTTAATGACCAGTTTCCTCTACTTTATAGCTCTAACCTACAAGTTAAACCAAAAGGTCAGGTTTGGATTTGCTGATCTGATGTGGGATATCATCCCTTTTCCTGTCCTTCTGGCCTCCAGAAATGGGACAGATTTGGGATATATTGGATAGGTCAGTTCTAAGTGTCTCAAAATCTCCTTCCTGTTTGCACATTACTCTGGACCCATTTTTGGGATGTATATTAAGACTGTGCTTTTTATTTGTCCTGCTTTTGAGTATGATTGTGTGGCTGCCCCATCCCTGGCAGTGTTGAAGGCCAGGTTGGATGGGGCTTGGAGCAACCTGGTCTAGTGGAAGGTGTCCCTGCCCATGTTAGAGGGGTTGGAACTATCTGAGCTTTAAGGTCCCTTCTAACCCAAACCATTCTGTGAGTCTGTGATGAGTGAAGTGCTTGTGGCACTCCTCGTGGGGAGACTGCGCTGTAGAGGACTATTGGGCAAATAATCCAGCTGCAGAAGGGTTAAAGGCATCACAGTTGTGGTTCAGCTGTTTGGTTTTGTTGTAGATTGCTCTTTGATGGTAAATTAGGGTAACATTTTTTCCAGAGATGTCACTTTTAATTTCTCCCATCTAGAATTTATTAATGGATTGTGACATGCTGCGGGTACACGGAGGAACTGGAAGGTTTTATGTTTTGTGTGTTTATTATGTAAATGTAAACAGTCTCAGCAAAGAAGCAGGGACATAATATCAGGGGTACGAGGATGTACGTAACTAAGAAGCAATTGATCAGTGTGGTGGAAAGATGCTGGGTGCTGAGCTGCTTCTCCCCTCGGCCTCCCTGGATGTGCTTTGCAGCAGTGAGGTCGTTCGTCAGGAAATTGGAGTGCTGTGTTTTGTTCATCTCCATTGAAGTGTTTTGTCCTCCTGCTGACCGGCAGTGTACGGTCCCTGCACTCAGGCACGCCAGGAAGCCTTTTGGCTTACACAGACCCAGAGAGGGGGAAAGCAGGAGCCAGTGGGAACTGAGTTTTTAGTGTCTGAGTTGGAGACACTTAACTGAGCTGACTCCAGATCTGACCCTGTCTCACCTGAGGTCAGGGGTGGCTTGCACTGGCTTCAGCAGCAGGGCTTACAGGAAGTATAAGTTGATAATCAGAGATAGAGAAGAAGCTAGATTACATTTCATGGATCATTGGCAAGTCTCATTTTGTCGTTTTTGGTCCCACCTGGGGTCCTGGCTGTGGCTACATTCAGTGACAGGACAGCTTTGCAGGGTGTTGGTGAGCTGCAGCGGTACCTCGAGGCTCGTGGTTCTGCTCCCTGGGAAGCTGCAGTCTTGGCACTGCTGGTGTTTAAGCACAGTGATAGGTGTCAGTTAGATAGATCCACAGTCCTCTTGTTGACCTTTCAGGTATTTCTGAATTGCATCCAAAGGGATCCCAATTGTAACTGTAGAAACTTGCCTCCTTCTTGAATAACTGCTGAAAAAATGTGCTGAGCTGTGGGATTCATGCAAAGGTGGTCTCGAGGCGGGTTGTGGGGATGCTTGTAACTGATATTTGTTAAGGCAGGAACCATTCACAAAATATGAGTCCGTTCTGGATTTGGACTCTGATAGTTCTTTTGTTACAAAATGCTTAGTTGTTCCCATCCAGTGATTTGTTTTCTTTCTTCCCCTTCCTTTTCTCCCCTTCCCAGTTGTGGAATATAGGAATTCCTGCCTCTGGTGGCCTGGCTTCATGAAGATAGGATTTTGCTTGCCCTCTGAACTCAGTTTGTTCAGCTGAAACCCTGCACACTGAAGCTCTATAATTTTACACAGTTTATAATCCAACCTCCCACTTACATTTTTACACCAACAGTTAAACAAGCGGTTCAACTTTCTCCTGGCAATGCTTCAGAATCCAGTATTTACCATACTGCTATAATCGAGATCTCCAATGGCATCCCATCAGTGTGGATGATGTGAGGGCAGGAATAGCAGTGTAGATTGGGGGTTCTCCTGACACCTGGCCCTGTTTCTGTGACCCTCTAATCTGAAGCCACAATAGATGTGGGTAGATATATGTGGTAATTTCTATAGTGGGATTTTGCTGGAGCCTTGAGACCCAAGACCAACATCTTTCATTAGTGAGAGCGAGGCTGGGGGCTGTGCTGCTCATGGCCCTCACAGCGAAGAAGGAGCCCATGGGGATATTAAACATGTCCTAACATTTTTGTTAAAAGACCCGGTAATGACATCATTTACTTGTTGTACTGACAGGTTATGGTTGCAGTGACAAAGGGCACTCGTCCTCTAGTGGGTATGGCTTCTTGTTGCATGATAGTTGGTGCCCAAGATGTTTTACATCAGAAAAGCATCCACGAGTGCTGGGACTGGCAGACCAAGCCAGAGGAGGCTTTCTGAGCTCAGGCTGCTGTGAAGAGCCCCGGGGATGAATGCGGTTCAGAGCGGCTCTGGGTGGCTTTATTTTGGTGGTGGCTCAGCCTGCAGCTTCTCCTTGCAGTCTCTCCCAGTGTCACACGTGGCTTGAAAGGGACATGGTTTGGGTGGGGGGTGCAGAGCTGCAGAAGCTCATGAGTGGCAACTGGGGTTGATTCTCCAGCTCTTCCTGGTTCTTCAGCACGGTTGCCACCAGGACTGGCTCTGGAGGTGGGCTGGGGCTTGAGGGATTTCCCCTGCTCACTGCCGGCCCTTGACACTGACATTGAGGTACACTGTGGTAAGGTGAGCTTGGGTTGCAACTGCGCAACACAGGGAGCATGTGGTTTCTGTGGTATTGTCTCCTCTTTCCCAGCAGAAGCTTTCCTGGGAAATATAGGACTTGGAGACAGAGTGCTGCTCACCTGGGTGAGGAATGGTGTTCCATCAGTGAGTACCGCAGAGCTGTGCGCGTATTAAAGGGTATCATGGATGTCCTGCAATGGGGTGCTGCAGTGGGGACCTGCAGGTGGGTCAGGAGCTCCACAGGCAGTGTGGGGCATCAGCGTCATCTGTCCCAGCACCCCGGCCTGCAGCATAGCCTGTGCAATTGGAACAAACAGGCAGCCTCCCTGTGCTCCGGCAGTCAGGCAAGGCCTGCTAATGAGGAAAACAGAAGAAGAAAACTCAATTGGGCAAATCTCCCTGGAGCTTCCAGCGTGAGTCACATTCCTGGTGCAGGAGGAGATTATCAAGGCAATTGTGTCAATGTTGGTAATAGGCAGGCAATAAATGGAGATGCTAAGTTATGTCAGTGCAGAGATCTGAGTAGATCTGTTGTTGGAGCGAGTCTCCATCACCATGAAATCCTAGAGCACATCCTCCTGGCAGAGGCAAACCCTGGTCGAGGGTCACACTGCTGGTGTTTTCTCCCCTTTCCTCTCCTGTCCTGGCTGAAGGAAAGGAGTTTGTGGCTTCTTCCAAGTATGGAATACAGGAAATTATACATTTGAGACAGAGCATTGCTATGTCCGAAATAACCATGCTTCATTATTCCCCAGTGTGAGATTTAATTATGTTCCATGACAGTGAATTTAATTATGCCCTATACTGCAGTGTCCTGGATGGAGATTTAATGAAGAAGCGGTGTCTGTCTGGAAGGGAGTTGTTTTCTTTGTCTAAAATAGGCATTCTTCCTTGCCAGTAGTCTGTGTTGCTGCTTCCCCTTACTTTGTCTGCAGCTGCAGGAATTTTAATAAACCAGCTAACTGAAGCCATTGCTGCCCCAGCAAGCAGCATTGTTTTTCAGTAGGAATGGAAGGCATAAAGCAAGCGTCTAAATTGGAGTTGAGTTTTGCAGATGGTACCAGGGAGTTGGAATGACGTTCTGGCGTTGTCTCCCATAAACACACCAATGTAATTTCTCTGTTGTAAAAGGGGAGTCAGCAAACTCTGAGGAGAGGCACATCCTTCAGCTTCTCACCTGCCAGTGAGGCTCCAGCATCCCAAGGCTGGACCCTGTCCTCTTGGATGCTGGAAGACTTTTGATGATGCCAGAGACTGCTTTGGTCTCCAGAAACAGGATGCAGGATGTAAGCAAATGAGTCTTTAAATGTAGTACCCACCTGTAGTCCTCCCTCGTCAGTGTGATGGATGGGATGGCACACTGCTAACAACTGAGCTGGTTTTTGGTGCTCTATTTAGGAGTCTAAAATTAGGTTTGAAAATTACAGCATTGTGCACTTCCCCTCTGCCACAGAGGAAGTCTGGGGCAGAGGCAAGAGCTGCAGCCAACCTGGGGACAGTGCTCCTGCCACAAGTCTCTCTTCCCTTTGCTTTGGGAAAGCTCTGACTTCTGATAGCAGGGTCAGATGGAGGAGTTACATGTGATGCTGAACTCCTGCAAGCTTGGGGCCTATGGGCTCTGGAACCCCCATTTGTAGACCCATAACTGATATTCTGGATGTATTTGGGAGGGGTGCATGCTTTTAGTAGCCCTGTTGCTTCTTAGCAAGCCACAGTGAGGTATTCGAGGGCAGCTAGTGACTGCTGGTGTCGGCAGGGAGGCGACAGGCACTGGGATTTCCAGCAGAAGAGGTTTTCGGATGGCTGGAGGTATTTATCACTTGCTGCTAATTGGCATCTTCCTGGCACTTCTTGCACGTAAGGATGCACGCTGACGTGGTGCACATGTAAGTAAGTGAACATCAGTTGTGCTTCTGAGGATGGGACTCCTCCAAATACCATGATAGTAATTCACAGATAAACTATAATTCTTAGATATTCCCTGAATGCAGAGGGTTCCTTGCTTCCCTCTTTGCATTCAATTCTAACTTTTAATCATCTAAGGTTAAACTTCTCAAGTATGTAGGTTGTCCAGTTAGCTTTAGTTAGACCTCTCTGTGCTGTGGGCTTCCTTAGCCACCCAGCCAAGAAGCTGACGGGATGTTGTCTTCCCTGACAGCATGCACAAAAATGGAGTTATTTGAGGAAATCTGAAAGAAGCTGCTTGTTGTTTTGATTCGCTTTTTGGCAGGGGGAAGGAGGGTGTCTATAGTTAGTTTAAACACATCTTCAAGCTATAATAAATGTTTCCTAGCCAAAAAGATTCCACAAAGAGATCTGGGGTGTAATTACAAGGCAGGCGGGAAAGCAGTGCATGAACATCTCCAGGAGCATCCAACCGCTGGCTTTCTGAGTAGGAGTTGACTTGATCTGCAGCCAAGCTTAAACATTCTGCAGCTCCTCAGGTTGTGGCTTCTCCTGTGAAATGCTGTGTGGATGCTGCAAGAGGTCGGTGACTGGATCTGCTTCATCCTGCCTGGTGAGAAAAGTGAAAATACAAGCTGATAATAGGATTTCAGCAGGCGAGGGTGGAGGGAGGAAGGTGCTGCGAGTTCTTACACTCAGTGAGCTTTGTCCTAAGCTTGCTGAACTCTGGCTGCTGCAGTTGTGAAATTGGAAGCTTTATTATATAACTGTGGTGTAGCTATTTCATAATAAAAATGTCCTTTTTGAGAGATATTTTGGTTGACTCAGGTCAGAATAGTGAAAATGAGCCACTGAAGACAAATGGGGAGGGTGGGTCACGGTCAGGGTAAAAGCTGAAGCGCTCGGGCTAGGAGGCCATGATAATCTTCATTCTGAAATATCAGTTGATTGGAAATTGCAAGTCCAGCAGCAGGTGTCTTTAATGAATCTATCAAATCAAGATAGATCAACAGATGATACAGTATGACTGGAGAATGTGTGTCTAAGCAATTTATGTACCCACAAATGCTTATCATGTAATTTAAGTTATACAGGGGAGTTAACATAGCACTAACACAGCCAGCTCGGTGTGGAGAATGTAACAGCCATTTATTTACCCACATCCAGTAATGCAGGTTTTGCTGAAGAACAGGCAACGTCCAGCTGTAAGACACTTCTGGCTATGGAGCAGGCCCAGCTTTTTTGCCCTCTGCCAGTCTTAACGTGAAATAAGTGCCCAAAATGAGGGAGGGCATTTTGTGTTAGATCCATGCAGTGATTTGACTGTGAGCTGGAGACAAATACTGCCAGTGGAAGAACAAAGCGGTATGGTCTGTAATTCTAGATTCATCCCTGTGTGTTTGCAGGATAAATAAATTGTGTGGTGGTCTCTGAAACCCTGGTTGAGTGATCCGTGGACAAACATCAGCCTCAAATGAGAGTACAGCAGTTCTGAAATAGCATAAGGATTTGCTGCGCTGTATGTGTTCATGTTTACAATCACACATTTAATTTTGTTAAGGATTTGTAGAAAATATAAAGAAATCAAAGTACTAGTTTACTTTTAAACTTCACTGTCAGAGGCAGATTGGAGGAGGAGGCCATCTGTATTTTGGTTTTAATGTTTAGGAATGGGAAAAACTGAGCCCAGATGTGGATTGGCAGCCCTGTTGATGTCTTTTCAGCTCCTGGAGCTAGAAGGGTGTTAGATAGGGTTTCTGAAGTGGTGTAAATACAGCCCCTGGTGCATTTCTCATGCTGCCAGGGCTGGTTTGTTTTCTAGAATGATATCTAGACTTAAAAGGTTGCATGGCTTTAATTCCACTACAGAGCAAAACACGTCAAGTCTTGTGTTTGGCAGGGCAGAGGGCAGATCTCTGAGGGGGCAGAAGGTATTTAAGATGGGCATTACCAGAAGCAAGTTGAGCTGCCAGGATCCACCTGCTCCATTGTCAGCTGAGAGAATGAAATTAAAACCCTACAGGCATGAGAAGGGTTGCTGTGGGTTTGTTCTCTGTTGGATGGGTGTGAAAGCCTTTGCTGGGCACTAAGAAGATCCACTTGGGCGCAGGGTTGGAAGGGCTGGGAAGAAGTACTTCTGCCTTTATCAGGAATCAGGTTGGTCATTTGCTTTAAGAAAACAGGAGAAGAACAATTCACTGCTTCCCTGTTCTACCAGCTCAGTAGCATCGAGATATTGTTCCTCCTGCTGGTGCCATGGTGTCCTGTACCAGTACTCTGGCAGCACCGGAGATCCTCAGCATACCTTTGATCAGCTAGTTGGGAAGAAAACTCCATCACCTCATTTCTTCTTCCCAAGTTTGAATTGGCCATTTGTAGGGATCCCATTCCGCCGTTCCATGCCTCCTGTCTGTCTCCGGAGTGTGACATGGAGCTGTGCTGTGCTGGGAGTGTTTGGAGCAAGGGCTGAGTGTCTGTTTGCTGCTGCTGGCACTTAACCTGTGCAGGGCCTTGAGGGCAACACACTTCTGGTGCTTGACCATAGGTGAGGACATGCCACAGTGCTGTCCACAGCACGTGCAGACAGCTCTGGTAATGTGGCTTGGAGGAAAGGATGAAGATGCATATGCACAGAGTACTGGGAAGTCACAGAGTTTTACTCTTCCCTCCAAAATGTATTTTCCTTTCAGAAATGCGTACCGTGAACATAACAGTCCCAACTCTTCTTCTTTCTGTCTTCCAGAGTAAAGAGATTGGCTTACAGATGCATGAAGAACTCCTGAAAGTCACCAACGAGCTTTACACAGTAAGTAACGATCTGACCCTACCCATGCCTAGCCTGCGCAGCAAGGGGAGCATAGGCAATGTGATTTGTTAGAACAAAATGTCTGTTCAATGTTTCAGTGGCTTGAGGAGGCTCCCTTCTGCCATACAGCCCATTGGTTCCTCTTGCATTTGTGAGGAGTATTTCACTCCTCACTGGTTTGGACGGCTGCAGGGGAGGATTTCCCAGCGGTCCTCCTGTGAAGGGCTTCTGCGGCTGCACGAGGCAGTGGCTCATGCCATCTAACTGCATCACTTAAGCATAAATAGAGATGTTTTAGGCATGATCCGGTGCAGTCCCTGGTGTCTGTAATGCTCTCACCTGCCAGGCCTTCTACACCGTATTGCCTTCAGGCCCCTTTCAGTTTTCACAGGGTTGGTGGTTTCTGCCAGGCACTAGTGGCTCAGCAGTTGGCAGTGCTAGTTTGCGGCTGAGCTGACCTTCCTATCCGAATCTGGTGGCTTGTGGATGATGCCTGACCATGACCTTCTGCTGAGGAACGCATAAAACTTGTGTGTGCTCAGCTTCATCTCCCTGCTGCCAGGAGCACTTGGGTTGTGGAGCCATCTCTGTGCCTCCAGGTGGAATCGTACGCTGTTATTCAGGACATTGCTCTTCGAGCAGGTTTTCATAATAGGGCAGTGGGAGTCTTTGTTGCTTCTGTCTCTTGCTCTCTAGCAAATGGTTTTGTTTGTTTTATTTATTTTATTTGTGGTTTAGGATCAACAAAGCAATATAAAGTCTGTCTTGTGTTGGAAAATTGAGATGATGTATTTGCTTTCTTTGGTTGTATCTGTTACTGGTACATAAATAACGCTGCAGTAGGTTTATTCCTAAACAATCATTTTATTCCATCTTTTTGAAAAATAGGCCTAAAGAACAGAGCATGAATGGTATTATTTGAAATTTCTGCCATAAATCTTCTCTAAACAGGTTTGTTTCTGCATTGGTAGTTGAAGGATTCAGTTTTTCTGAGACCTGCAGTGTGGGTGGACAGCCAGATTGGATTCAAAAGCCTGTGTGAGATTTGGGAGTGCGTTGTTGATGGTTGAATGTCACAAGCTGTGGTGGTGATTAATTAAGATTAATTACAACAGCAGTGTGACTGTTGTAATTAAACAGATGCAAAACAAGGAAAGACTAAGGTTGGGCTGACCTGAATACCTGTGAGCCAACATACTCAGAACTCAGACATGGGACAGCTTGAGGATCAGAAGTGTGCTGAGGTCCAAAGTGCATGCAGTTGGTCAGGGAAGAGCATAGAGCATAGTTTTGGTCCCACTGAGTCCGTGGCAAAACTCATCTTTGCTGGAGCTGAGATTTCCCTCCCCCATTCACTGCTTTGCTCCCACATGCTGAGCAGAATGTGTTTGAATGGTGAAACAGGCTGGAACAGCTGGAAGAGCTTTGTGTTTTCTTTGAATTGACCTTGCTGCTGAGATAACAAACCGATTGTGTCATCTGGCTGGGAAGGAGCAGGGGAGAGACACGCTAATTTCAGAAACTATGATGAAATGTGAAATAAAAGCAGGCTGTGTTGGGCAAGCAAGATCATGTTAAACCTGCTCAGTGCAAAGCAGCCCCCTCCAGTCAGTAGTTTTCTGTCCTTGAGACATCAGGTGAAATGGGCTTGGTCTGCAGGTTGATCTGACATGCTGGGGGTGTTCTGGGGCATCTTCAGGACTGGCCTGTTGTTGTTGGGTTCATTGCAACATACTGGGTACCCAAAAGCAGCACATTCAATAACCGTGGCTGCTGACAAAATCAGGTACAGAATAAGGATCCCTGGCTCAAAGGACACCAAGCTGCTGCTTGTAAAATGTCATTTGTCTGCTGTCAATGCAAGGAAGTCGTTCATCTTGCCTGCGGCCAAGCCTTGTATCCCTAGTACATCTGTACTCTGGCTGGGCTGCTTTTTAAGCCTTTCAGAGGGGAATTCTGTGCACTGTGTGGAAATGATACAATTTTTACAGCCTTCTCAGGTATTTGCTGTTGCAAACTTAAACCAAAATAACTAAATTGACTTTAATTCAGCCTTGTTGCTGTTCTGATGCAAGTCACCCTGTGGACTCTGTGGAAAAAAAACTAGACCCTAAACTCATGCTGATTTTAATTAAAAAGGAAGTAGATGACTTTCGTTCTGAAGTAGGAGTTGCTTGTGAACAGCTTTGCACAGAAATAATTCAGCTGTGAATTCAAGCCAGCCTCATTCTTTTGATTCCTGCTTACTGACTTCAGCAGACAGATATCAAATTGAAGCCCATACAGACTGGAGGTTCTTTGTTCCTCTACTTACATGTCCCTTTTTGTATTGTATGCATTCCTACCTGAAGAAGTCAGGCCAAAATTAAGGGTAAGAAAAGGATAAGAAAAACAGTAACCCCAGAGCACTGTTCTGGTAGTGTTTTCTGTAGGCTCTGGTGATGATGTACCATTTGGGGTACGGCACTAGACATGGGTTACTTGATGTATAGGCTTTGTTTGCCATAATGCAGGGACATGGCCATAGCTGAAGGCAGAAGCATGTTGAAGTAGTGTCACGTGAACCAGTGTGATTCTTTGTCACAAGGTGTTATGGAAGTGGAATAATAACTGTGAAATTAATTGTATTAATTAGAATAATATCTACAAATACATTACCCACGTTAAAAGTAATAAATAATAGTCATCATGCCCTGTGTAGGAGGTTATGAATTGGAAGTATTCCCTTTCCATCGGGAGCGCTGCAATGGGGAAGGCAATACCCCCATGGCTTACAGATGTTTTCTGTCAGTGTCATACTGTAGAAATCATTGACTGTATCACATGGTGGAAATGTTGCTCTGTGTCACGCCATAGAAACCCTCTGAAAGGGACATGTTTGCTCCTGTGTTCCCAAGGAGAGAGAGGTCAGTATGCATTGGTCTGATGGATTTCTCCCTTTCTCTGACCTTATCCTGTGCGTGTCCCTGAGGTTGTGCTGTAGGCTTCATCCAAAGAAGGAGGGGCTTGGGTCTTCAGCAGGCTTCCATCTGTGGCCGTGCTCATCTCTGCTTCATCCTATGTGCTGAGCTTGTGTTTTGGTTTCCTCTACTTCAGGAGGGCCTGAGCCTGTGCTTATACTGGTCACCCCATTTCTGATCTGGCTCCTCTGCTGAGTCAGAACATTAATGACCAGCTCTTTAGAAATGAACATTAATGACCAGCGCTTCTAGCTGAAGACAGCAAACAGTGCCATTTATGGCTGCTTTTTGGCAATGGCCTTTATCTAGAACATGTTATTAATATTGGAAAACACAACTCATGTTGTTAAATAACTAATGAGCATTGGAACATATTTTTCTCCCTCCAGTGCAGCTAATTAACTTATTTGCAGAAAAGATCCTGGGGACGCAGCTGTGGTAGTTCTTCCTGTATGCCACAATAGTGTAAGACAGGGACAGAGTGACTTGATTGCAAGTGCTGAGAAGCATGAGGGAATTGCAGATCAAAGGGCTGATTGCTGCAGTGCAGGTAGTCCCCATTCAACATTAAGGCAGATGTTAAAACAAACAGAAGTATCCCCCAAATTTCCAAGTGTGAACTGGGTGGTATAGTAGCTGATGAGGAGCATGGTTGGCACAGTGAGCTGTTGAAGGCACCTACTTTCAGCTACGTGGATGCTGAAGTGTGGGGAAAATATCTTCATGGCTATTAGGTCCTTTGCATTTTGTTGAAGAGACTTTTGGAGGACTTTTAAATCGGGGTCCCATGTTATCTTTTCAGGTTCAAGCAGGGAGAAAATACAGAGGAGGAGAAAAAGTGCCTTTGTTAAGGAAGGTTTCTCTGGTCATTAGCAAATAGATCAATCGGAGCCTGTGCAAAGGTACCAGATCATAGTGGGGCTCGGACCCCTCACTTGCAGTTCCCTGCACAATGGAGTCCTGCCTTGTGCTCCAGCTTCCAACACTCCCCTTGCAGTCACAAGAGCCACTGAAGTCCGTGGGAAAAGGGGTTACAGCAGCATGTCCCCAGGCCTGCCGCAGAGTGGTGTAACCCTGCGTGAATCGAGACCCCCAGTGAATTGCGCTCAAGTTTTTCTCATTAGGTAACAGTCTCATAACCTTTAGATTTCACAAAAATCATGCCATTTGGACCCCTAATTGTTATGCTTTCTGTCGCATTGTGTTTCGGCATCTCTGGGTGCTGGAGAAACCTCTCCCGTTACCGCCTGACTGTGCTGAAGGGCAGGACTTTTCTTTTTCCCTTTCCTCTAAGTTTTTCATAGAAAGATGGAGACAGTGAAGATGAGGAGGGCTCAGTGAAGCCCTCTAGCCTTCTCCTTAGGAACACCCCAGAAACTGCCTGGTTGTTGTGTGTCCTGTGACATTCACTGCGGAAACTGCAGTTTGAAATATGCAGGGTTAGAATTTGCAGGATTTTGAAATAAAGCAGCTCAGAAATGAGGAGCACACCTTGGCTTACGATTCCTTGCAGTTGCCTAAAATTATAACTGCCAGTGATGGCACATTTGTGCAGGCTTCGATGCGGCATTTGGAGCTCATTTGCAGCTGACGTTTGTGCTTGGCAAGAGGAGACATCATATGTTTTAGCTCAGCCTCATCCAAGTTAAACACTCCTGGTTCCGGCTGACAACTGCAGCTGAGGAAAACTGTATTTTCTTCATTAAGGCTTGTGCAAAGTTACTCTGCTTTTGTGGGTTCCTGCTCTCTTTTACCTCGTGGGCCTCAGCCAGCCTGCCCCAGTGGCACTGCCAGTGATGCCCAGGCTCTGTGTGAGGCTCATCTTCAGTGGGAGGTCAGGCATCTCGAGCCTTGTCAAGGCAATGTGAAATAAAGCATCCAAATCCTGAAGGGAGATGATAAAAGGGGACAACGTGACTAAAGGCATAAAGAGAGAAGAGCAGATGTGTTCCTCTTGCCAGCTCCATTAAAATGATCACAATGTGCCCTTTGGGCTTTTGTATCTGAAAGGAAAGGCTGTGATAGCAGTTTTGCCTGCAGGAGTTTTCTTGGCAGTAGATCAGCATCGTCTATCCAGAGTCACTGATGGTGATCTTGAATTTAAAGGACTAGGTGTTGCTGCAGTCCACGCTGGCACTGACTCTGCTTACTGGCAGCAGCAGCAAGAGGAGAAGTAAGTGGTGATAAGAGACAAACTCCATTTCTGCTTGGAAACTGTAGCTCCTCCACCACTGAGATGGGATCTACTGTCAGGATGGTAGAGCAGGGGTTATGGTGATGGGTTGGCTTAGCAAGTTCAAGTGTAGGAACAGAGGGATTGGGTTTAAAGTGACTTCAGGTTGACTTTGGCCTCCTTACAGTCTCTTGTCATGGAGACCCTTGTCCCAGCTGCAAAGCACTGGATGTTATTTCTCATTTCCCTTTAGGAAGATGCACAGTGCTCTTTGAACTTGTACGTGTGCTGGAGGCACATCTCAGCCTGTCCCTGCAATGGGGACTGAGCAGGGAGAGTGGTTCTTACACCAGCTCTCTGCAATTTTGAAAAAAGGCTAGTGATGGGGTTAATTTTATGGGATTTCCCTTCCCACCTTGTTGTTCCTTAATGCCACAGTGACCTCGGACAGCTCAGGCACAACTGAGGCTGCTCCTCGCTGCCCATGGCTGTCATCCTCTCATGCACTGGTGCTTTGTGTGCCTGTTGGGCAGGCGACTCTCAGCCTTCTGTTTCCTCAGGTGATGAAGACCTACCACATGTATCATGCAGAAAGCATCAGCGCTGAGAGCAAGCTGAAGGAGGCAGAGAAGCAGGAGGAGAAGCAGTTCAACAAGTCCGGGGACATCAGCGTGAACCTGCTGCGGCATGAGGACAGGCCTCAGCGGCGGAGCTCCGTCAAGAAGATTGAGAAGATGAAGGAGAAGGTGGGTGAGAGGGAAGGATGGGGGAAGCCACGCTGGGTCAGGGCTCCTGGCGGGCAGGAGGGTTTGGCTCCAGCCCTATCCATTTCCATGCAGCCATTCCAGTGTCTGTGGGAAGGGGTTAGGGAGGATGTTGACCCATGTGTCAGAGACATGGCTGGGGGCTGAGAGGCTGTGTGGAAGGCTGAGGAGGGCAGTGCGCTGGCCTGTCTGGCTGGGCACAGTGATGCTTTCTGACCTGGACGTGCGACCCTGCTATGGGGGGCTGTGGTTTGTTCATGGCTTGCTTTGTAAAAAAAGCACTTTTAACAGTGGACAACAGCCGACTCTGGGTTCCTGCAGGCAGAGACTCATGGCAGGCAGAAAAAGGGTCAGATATATAAAATATCAGGGTTTCTTCCTCTGCAGACTGTCTGGGAGTTTAAGTGCAGTATTTAGTTGGCTTTGCTAGTCAAAACACGTAACTCCATTCTGGCTTCAGCAAATCCCTCCAGGTCTTGGGATCTCCAAAACTGTTTTGGAGAAAAAAGCAATAGCTTCCCCAGTCGGGACGTGTTTGCTGACACGTTGACCCAGCTCTCTCTCAGTGACCCAGCACTGGGACATTGTCTAGCAGTGTGCTTCTCTGAAGGGTTAATCTTTTGTGCTAAACCTTCAGACAACTGATGTGCCTGAGCGAATGCCCCAGATCCTGAGCACATCTGCTTTCCTACAGTTCTGAATTCTGGGTCCTGTTCTAAATTTTGTAGCTTGGGCCTCTGGGCCAGATTCCACTTTGATACAGCTGCATAAATCTGGAGCAAGTCCAAATGTATGTCAGTGTTTCCGGGAGGGAGATTTAGCCCTCTAATTTTGATTGATGCCAAAACCTCCACAAATGCACAGATGAAGGAAGAGCAGCTGTGCTCGGGATGCACTGGGTATAGCTGAGCAGAAAGCACTGGTTGTGCATTGGCTGATGGTACCCGGGATGTTCAGATGTGATCTCCTCCATCCTGGAAAGGGTGCCTGTTTTCATAGCTAATTACAAGTTAACATGTCACACCCAGGCTGCAGGGTGCTGCGGGGCCCCGCGGCAAGAGAAGCTGTAGAAGTAGCATCCTATCTGTGCTCTGACAGCGCATTTTGCTTTTTCAGAGACAAGCCAAATACTCTGAAAACAAGCTGAAGTGTACTAAAGCCAGGAATGACGGCAGCCACCAACGCCGCTGTCAGTAAATACTACATCCACGACGTCTCTGACCTCATTGATGTAAGTGCTTCCTCCCCCTGTGTGCATCCTGCCCGTTTTCTACTGAGAAGTGCACAGCTAAATCTTAAGCACGGTTTGGTCCTTAAATGAGCCCTCATGTGGCGGTAATGAAGGGGGTGTTTGTTGGGGCTTTAAAATATGCTTAAATGGGGCCTGAAAATGTGCTTTAAAGTTGGATTTGTTTTGCTTTTCTCTGTGATGGTGTGTTTTCCTTGCAGCTGAACACGCACATTTGACTTTCTCGTCAGTTGATGTAGGCATATATGAACAGAGCCAGAAACACCATGAAATGGGAGTCACAGAATCATAGACTGTTGGGAGGGACCTTAGAGCTCATCCAGCTCCAACCCCCTGCCACGGGCAGGGACACCTTCCACTAGAGCAGGTTGCTCCAAGACCCTGTGTCCAACCTGGCCTTGAACACTGCCAGGGATGGGGCAGCCACAGCTTCTCTGGGCACCACTCAGAGTCGACCTCCTCTGAACTTTGGAGTTTCTCATTATAACTGCAGGGTATTGAACCAGCCCGAGCCAAATGCTTTCCTGAGTGCATAAGCAGAAGGGTCTGCGTTGAACTTTGGGGATCAGGCAGCTTTCTTTACAAACTGTGTATTGCTTGAGTATTTTCTGCATCTTCCATGCTGTGTTATGAGCATGTTGAGGTCCTGTTATTGGTTATTTGGCTCTGCCCTCAGAACTATGCAGACATGGAGGGACCATGTTAAAGACACAGCTTCATCTGCTGTGGCTCTCGCAGAGCCAGGGTGTCCTGCAGCTGGAGCTTCTCAAAGTACAGAGCCTTTGAAGGAGAGTTTGCTTTGGGGCAAACTGGGTGAGCCTGAGGTTTACTCCTGGCCCATCGATAAGTCTGCATTTGAAATGGATAATGTGAAGATCAGGTACACTCTTGTTCTTGTTGAAACAGAATTTCTCTCTACCACATGCATCTGCAGTTTCTGTCAGGATGAGCAGGCACGTAGCTCTCCTCGACTTTGGTGGCATCAAGCACACACAGACAGTTAAGCACATGTGGAAGTGCTTTTCTAGCTAGGGAGGAGCTCGCTGAGTTGTATCTGAAGTGCTCATTGCACAAAACAGCCTCAAGGCAGGAGCTGCTGAAAGCAGGTTTCTAGTGGTGGTAGGAATAGTTTCTGTATCAGTGACTCCTACGAGCTGCTCTTAAATGGTTGTGAGAAGGGATTTCCATTTCTTCCTTTAATAGGCTTCTTCATAGTGGTATAGATTGCATGATGCAGTTTCTCCCTGCTAGAGTTGCTTCAATGAGCACATAAATAACTGATCTGTAAGTACCGAGTTGGTCTGCTGGCTTCATTGTTACCCAAATGTATAATTTAAAATGTGCTGGAGTGTTTATCTCATTTCCTAACTCAGTCACATTATTCTTCTAAGCATTAATTAAAGTAAGTCTGATACAAAACACCTGATGACTTCAAGATTTTGAGATAAAATATTCTTAGCATATTCTTTTTGTTCTCTTTAAGATGTATTTAGCCATATAAAAACCTACTAATTTGATCTTGGAGACGTTTGAACAGCAAGGTATGATAATACCTTGATCAATCTGTGGAGCTTCTGCTTTTATGTTCTCTTTCTCATTTATTTTTTAAGCAAGAATGACTTATATTAATGGAGTTTTGGGGACTTGGACTTCGTGGAGAGTTGCCGAGTTCCATTTTAGTGCTGGCTGTTTGTATTATTCCTCCCAACTTTATTTCCTTGCTGACACTTCCACTGGAGTCAGCAGACGGCTTTTCTTCCACGCTCCAGGAATTCCTTCAGGGGACGTTAAAGCATCTTCAACTCTGTGCAGCTAAATTCCCCTACTCATATACATTGTGTTCACCAAAGAAAACAAAATATCGGATGTGTGAGCTGCTCACAGGTGTCCTAATTTTAAATTCTCAAAGGAAGAGCAGTTTATTTGAGCAGGCGTTGGTACAAATTCAGTGTATTTTGCAAGTGCGTGATGAGGAGGGTTTCAGCACAGATTCCATTTGCTGTATCCCACTAGTACTGAAAGTGGTTAAAAGAAAAGACAGCCATCAGATCCAGCAGTGTTGGGCTTCCTCTAGGTGTGTAATCCACATAAAGGAAAATGAAGAGATTATTTTGAAATGAAGAAAACAGATGTTTTTAGATATAGTTTTACAGAGTTTTAATCTCAGTACATTTAACAATGATAAGAAGATGGTGCCATTTGCAAGCACCAGGTCTGTACCATGGCAATATGCAGGATGCGGGTCCTCTGCCCCTTGGGGCAGCCCTGCCATTTCATGGGATGCAGCAGAGGGGCTCTGAGCACAGAAGGTGGATTTTGCCATTGATCAAGAGCCAGCAGAGCCCTTGGCTGCAGCAGAGCGGGCAATGCAGGGCCCCATGTGTGTGTGCAGGGGGAGTGTGTCCGCAGGACATGAGTGTGAAGGGACTTCATGGTAGGAGCAAGAGTTTTGATTTAGCTCAGAACCTGGCTGGCTATGTTTAATGGGATCCCACCAGCGTCCACGTATTGCAGTTATGGAAATGTTCCTGGCTTCTCCATCCCGTGTCACCAAGGGGGATGATTAATGATGTACCGGGCAGTCTTTCCAGGATGCAGGAGGGGTGATGGGTGCTCACGCACACCCTTCATATCAAGCACAAATTGCCATGTGCAGTTCTTGATTTGTAGGCAAATCTGAACCGTCAGGATGCTGGAGCAGCTAATTTAGCACCATTTCCCCCAAATCCCAGCTGGCTCAATGTCATCCATTAGGCACAGCCTTGACATATCTTGTGCCCTCGGCGTCACCACAGCACAGTGACTTCTATAACAAAGCCGTTCTGCTAATCTCCCGCTCTGGCGAGAAAGGAGGTCCCAGCTGTGCTGGGCGAGGGTGGAGAGTCCTCCCGGGGCTGTGGTTTTAATGAGAAATGTAAAACTCGATCAGAGGAGCCGTGAAGTGGCACAGAGCGTGTCTGCCCTCCATCCGTCTCCAGTGGCCTTTGTTTTGTCCTTCAGAGAGGAAGAGAAGAATATAGAGACAGATCCAATTAGACTTGGACCTAAAGTACAGCACTGTGCCTCTTCCCTTGAAAGAAGCCTGTGTTTGTATTAAAACGCCTGGGTTCGTCTCTCATTCCTGTCATTAGCTGTGTGACCAAGTTAATCTCTTTGACCACATATGTGAAGTGGAGATAAAGCTGCTTATCCATCCCTCTGGAGTTCCGTGTGAAATGGCTGTGAAATATTTTGAAATGGTCACATGAAAGATATCACTAGATTTAGTGGAGTAAAACGTAATGGTCGGTGTCAATACGTCCTGATCCACCAAAACTTGTTCAGCCTCCTGTAAATCCTTTTAAACCAGCAGCTTGCTTCTCTGTGGATTAGCGTGTTTGGCATATCTGAGACAAGCAAGCAAGTAAAGGAGGGGAATTCTGAGGAATTTAATATTGTTACTGCCAAATGGCTCGGTCCCTAGGAAACTTAGCTGATGGCATTGTCATTTTTCACATGGTCAAGTGATGCTTATTGAAGTTATGAAACAGAAGCAGCAGTCAAAGTTGTTCTGCCAAAAATCTTCAGTTGGTTTTACTTACCTCACGGTAAAGCTCTAGATTTTGCAGCACTGTCAAGAGAGTAGAGGCCAGAAAATACAATATACGTGTAAGTGTGTAATATATCTTTAAAGAAGGAGTAAATTAAAAATGAGGAAGAAGGGGAATAGAGCAGAGTAAATAAGAACTATTTGTTTCCAGCTAGCCCTGGGTACCATGCAGGACTAGGAGTTAGGCTGCTGTTACCTGGTAAGTAGGGTGATTGGTGACAGGCTAGCTGGGATGCTCAGGTTTTACTCTGGGACTTGCCACTTGCTCTGGTGAGGCGCATACTCCTGCTCCATGCCAACAGCCTTGGCAGTGGGACTGGCTGAGCTGGGCTGTCGGACACACGGCTGTGTTCCATGTGTGGGGTTCAGCCTGCCAGATAAGAGGGAGACTCAAAGGTGCTGAAGCCACAGACCTCTTTATTAGGATCTATATTTAGGCATCTCCTGCAGCTCATGTCATGGTTGCTTCTATCAAGAGCTAATGCCTGGGCACGTCTGTGCCTGCAGAGCTTTGCTTTGTGCAGCACTTTTCCCGTGTGACTGCACAGGGATGTTCCCCTGGCCTGAGCAGCTCTGCGTGATGCCACTGGCTTTAATGAAGAGATACTGATTTGTACAAGCAGAGGGTCTCTTCTGGGGATTTACTCTCTTGTTTGAAGTGATATTTTTTTTCCAGCATAAAGAGCTTTTCATTCCACAAAGGCACAGAGGTTCCTCCCACACTGTCCTTTGACTGGGCCGCCTGCCAGATACCAGGCTCCTGCCAGCCCCAGGAGCCAGGTATGTTTTATCATGGAGACTCCATGCAAAGCATCACCGTCACTGCACTGTCATGCAGAGCAGCATCTGTAACTCAAAACTTGAGCTCTCCCAGGGAGGAGTGCTTGTACGGCAGCTTACCATGTGTGCATCTGCAGCTAGGAGACTTGGCTTCAGGGTATTTCAAATAAAGTCAACAGGGCAGCAATAAAAAGAATAAACAGCTTCCACCAGGAGGAATTAGACTGTCTCAAGAGGCTTGATGCTCTTTACTACACGGCTGCTGTGTCCCTCTTACCCGGTTTCCTGCAGGGGCAGCAGTTTGGGAATGCCACCGCAGCACCCAAGCCAGTCAGTCTGGTTGCAGGGAGCTGTGGAAAATAGAAAATAGGTGTTTTTAGGAGGTGCTGTCACTAACTTTGCAGAGAGCAGCGAGATGAGGAACTAGAGGTGCCACACAGCCACCTGAGTGCCAGTGCTTTGTGGTGGGTGTCTGTGGTGGATGCTGGTGACTGTCCATGACTACACGTGCAGGGGATGCTGTGCTGCCCTGGGTGGTGAAGAACAAAACCCTCAGCTCCTGTGGTTGCAGAGCTAACCCTTGAGCTTTAACCGTGGGGACAACAAAACACACCTGAGCTTGCAGGGAGCCCCAGGCAGTAGTCCAGGGGTGTGAATTGCCTGGGCAGGGCAGAGGTTGTCAGTGGAAATGGGTGATAAAACCAGAACTATCCATACACCTTAAAATGCTTTATGTGTTTTAAGAGAATAAATGGAGTAAAAAGGATTAGATATGTATGACTTCTTTCAACACAGAGCTGCTGTGGATGAGGGAGAGGAGGGGAAGGAGCTGCATTTATTTACTTGATTTCCTTTCAGGAATTTCATAGAATCTGATACAAAATTTGACATAATTTTTTCATCTACCAGTACTCCAGTTTAGTAAACTTAAATTACTTTTCTATATGAAGTTTATTAATAATAGCTACCTGTTTGTAAGCAGGAACCATAAATCATCATACTCTAATAACTAAGCTGCTCTTACAGTACTATTTTAAACTGCAAGAATAGAACCAAATACACATTTCTTAAATTTTGCCAGTCCTGGCTTTAATAATATGGCAAACCTACATTTTTTGCCAAAGTTTGCATGTAGCAATTTGTTCCTCACATGGATACCACAGACATTGGACTTGGCTTGCTAAATTAAGCCCCTGTGCTGATTGTTTTATGATTTAGAAGTGTCATGCAGACTGTAAATTTTACTGCCTGAAGACTATGATCAGTCTTTGTCTGATAGACCTTGTTAGCCTGGTACAAAAAAGCAACAGTACTCTCCTTTAGAGAATAGCATTTCTTCTTGATGGTTCAGGCTGCTTTTCTCAGTAGCTTGAAAGAATAGCCTCGAGGTCTTAATGTCCTTAAAAGATCTATTTACCAATGCATTAATCTTAAAACCAAAACACCACCTCCCCCCAAACAAACAAAAACCCTGATCCTCAAAATCCAACCCACCAAACAACCAAAAACCCCGTTGAAAAGCCTGCAGAAAATGCACATGGGAGAGGGTGTAGGTTAAAAACCCTCCAGAAAGAAACCTGCTCTGGGGACCATAGAGTTAATTAACAATAGCTAAATTCAAAAAGGACTACGTAATATTTGGCTCTGTAATACTTACAGTTAAAGAACCTTTGATTAGAGATAATCAAATCTCATGCTTCAGGGCATGAGTTGATTACAGCAAGGGTCAGGGAGGATCCTGTCCTTCCCCTGCCGTACCCACACATCATTCCCTGTTCGGCTAAAAATAAATCAGTTGTTCGGGAGTTTTTATGCCTTGGTTGCTGCCTCAGGCAAAACACTGAACTTGATGGACTGTTCCTTTGGAAGAGATTTATGGCAACTGTCAAGTACTGCAAGCCAGGCCATGGTGTGCATGGGGGACCGTTCACTCACTTCAGGAAACACCTTAAAAACATGTACTTATCACTGGATGTAGGAGAAAGCCTGCCTGGCAGCATACATCGCATCCACCCGGTGTTATGGCATGGGCTTCCCCATTCCTGGCCTCAGACCCCAAAAACCTGATAGCTCCCTGTTTAATGTGTTATGACAGCTTACGTACTGTGTTGTGATACAGGCATGGTTTTGCTGTGAGTCAGAACTCATGGTGGGAATCCAGGGTGGTTTGGTCCCGTGCTGTGCCAGATGTGCAGGACAGTACCTCTGCTCCGTGCTCTGATGTCCGGAGTGTGAGCTGCAGCTGAGCCCCTCCATGTGGAGGGTGTCTGGGGGGCTGATGCCAGCATTGGCATTCTGTGGGCAGAGGAAAGATTTTGCTGGGTGGTGCTGGGCTGCAGCACACCTCTGCATGGTGAGGGGACCTGCCTTCAGGCTGGTTTCAGGTTCTCTCGGTACCCTTTTTGCCAGAGGAGCTGCTTATAAGGTTTGGATGGGCCTCAAATTGCTAATGCTTAGAAGACAGGGTCTTTCATTGCCTCTGTAGTTTAAGAAGTGCACTTTCTAGGGCTGCACCCACTTTTGAATGCTGAGAAGTTCAGCGACACTCGAACCCGCTGGCACAGTGTAGTGAGTGCCTGCATCACTACACCTCCTCTCCTCGGCACTGCCATGCACTTCAGCATCCCCAACGGCAGCATCAAACCTGCAGGGGAATGAATATTAGGGGTAATATTCATCAAAGGGACACAGTCCTTGCATTTATTTGCTTCTTCGCATCTTCTCTGAGCAATTGCTTGTGGCTGCTGATGTGTCTCAGCCCCTTCTGCTTTCTCCTGGTGTAGTTAATTTCCTTTTCTGTCTGGATTCATCTTATAGCAGAGCCTGTTTGGTGTGGTGCAGTGATGCTTTTTCACAAACATTTATCATACCTTGGCTGGAATACCTTTTGTAGCAGGGTTTGTTTTGATGCTGTTCTGCTTTGAGGGAAGTGCAGTGACTGCAGGCTGCAGAGGTGTGACTGTTTTCTGCATATTTAACACCTAGCAAATAAATGTTCTACACAAAAATGAATGAGAACAGCCTGTTTGTATTCTGTTTGAACAGTCCTCCTAAGATCTGAAGATAGAGGTGTGAGTTAGGCTCTGACATAGTACCCAGCATTGTCAAGCACAAATGTTATTCTGGTAAAACATTATTTCATGTTTGTGACAGACACATCAAATATCTTTTAACTATTTAACCAGTGAGGAGCCTTTTAGTGTCTCTGTTTCCACTCCTGTGTCTAAAATGGGGTTACTGGCACTGGCGTTCACAGCCAGCAGTGGTCTTCTGCAGCCCCTGCCACAATCTCTGGTGCAGCTCTAGGGTGAGCAGTGGGACACACACATATTTGGATGCTTCCACAATATTTTGGCCAAAACCAGCTTGCTTGAGCTCTGGGGTGTTGTTTCATTTCTCAAGTTGAACACTGTAATATTTCCACCCTTTTCGGGGGTGTTACCAGACTTAATGAATTAATATACTTAGAGCTTTGAGCTCTCCAGATGAAAGGCACTGCAGAAGGGCTAAGGATTATTATTTGTGGTTCTAATTTATTTTCCATCAAAGGGATGAGAGGGGTGAGAAAATGCCATTTGTTCTGGAGCTGGGAGCAGGAGTTTGAAGTCTTTTTATTCTTTCTTTTTCTTTTGCCCTCCCCTTTGTGTGTTTCTCTGGGAATTTCATGGAAGTCCCTGCGCTGTCTTTTCTTCTCTGAGCACCAGTGTGTGAAGCAGCCGGCACAGTGTTAATCACCAGGGACTTCAAGGGCTGTAGCATGTTAGGGAACTGCCTGCTCTGGTTTTCAGTAGCAACTGATTTCCGGGCATTGCAAATAACTCCTAGCTTCAGTGTGAGTTCAGCATCAAAGTAAAGAGAAGATTTCACATGGAATTCTTTCTCAAAAGCATCTGGCAACACCCTGAGCCCCATCTTCTTGGCTTTTGTGGCATTCAGTGATTTTCCTTTGTAACAGCTCATTTTTTTGTGCTTTGGGAATTCCCACCCTTGAACAGTGGCAGAGATTTTCTCCTGATAGTACTTTTTTTCATGTCAATCAGCAATAATTTCCAGGGGGATGGGAGAATGACAGCAAGGGGCTATGAGAGGCACTGGGAAACGTGCACAATCCCGGTTTCAGGGCGCAGAACTGCAGTTGACTGGTCATGGCAGGAGATCAGGATCTCCTCCAGCATTGGCATGGGGGTGTCAGCCTCAGACAGGCTGTGGGGGCCAGGTCCACACTTGTGCTCCAAGCACAGAGCTCGCCTTTCATCTCATGTGGCTCTGAGCCCGCAGGGTTCTTGGAGTGCTCTGAAACACAGTTGAGGACAGCAGGGCAGCTGGGGTACTGCGTTGCCTCGACTCATCGGTTCCTGTGTGCAACCTCAGAGTGCTCATACAGATGTTCATGCTGAAATTGTTTCCTGGGAGAGGCTCATGGTGCTAGAATGAGGTTTTGCCCCAAGTGGTGAATTGAAATTTGCCGATTTCTCATTTTTTGTGTTGTTTGTTGATTTATGAAGGCAGAGCTGTAGCAGTCCTTAACTGCCTCTGTTCTCAACTAACAAGATTAGAAGCTAAATAGAAGCAGGATAAGTGGTGGATTATGACCATTCAATAGCTCCTGCAAAAATCCTCATTATTGGATGTGTGGTTTCACTGCTTTAAAAGACTAGATGGGGATAGGCAGGCTGTTGTCGTGTATCTGTGAGCAGGAATCGGCCTGCTGTGGTTTTACTGCCGCTTTAGCACAGACTAAACCAAATACAGCTCTGCCTGTGACTTGATCTGAGCTGAGGATTGTCTCTTCAGATTGGCAGAAAGCACAAGATGACTTCTTTGTGCTTGTGGCACCAGCTGAGTTTTCATATTTCACTTTTTGAGTTTATCAATACTGATGTTCTGATGCAGAATCACTTTTTGTGCCTTTCTGCATCGGTTCAGTAGTGCCTGCGGATGCTGTAAAGCTGGAGAAGGTGCCTCTGAAATGCCAGCTCCCAACGGGAGCTACTGCAGAAAACTTGGTCTCATTTTGGGACTTTGGGATTACACTAGCAATCTGTCTTCTCTCTTCTGTAGCTTTTTGTGCTGCAGTTTGGTGCAGATATATTGGAGTTGAAGCCACTCACTGCAGGCCTGCCCGTGCTGTGCTGGGGTGGTTTTGGTTACAGCTCAGACAGTGAGAACTTCCTACTCGTTCTTTAATCTCTGTAACAGATTATTATTCTGTCATATAAATTGTCCTGTGGCAGTTTTCATGTAATAAGATGTTGCTGGCCATGGTTAGTTTGGTGCTACATACCTTGGAAGGTATTTCTCATGGCTGCTGTCTGTTTCTCCCATGGAGGTGCCTGGGCACATCTCTGCAGATCACAGTGTGTGCAGAGATACCTGAGCAGCTTCAGACCATGAGTGTACCACAGCTGTACCCGTGCTGTGCTAGGAGACAGCAAGGAGAGCACTAGGGACACACCATTATGAAACTCCTCGCAGAGGATAAAGCCATAGTTATCTAACTTTACGTCCTCTATCAGGATCTCCAGCCCTTCCTTACCTCCCAGAAATAGATGTGCTTCAGCTTTGGACTGCAGCCCTCCTGTTCCACTACACTCTCCTTACAGACCCAGAGCGTGGCTCAGGCTGATGTGTTGTGCTCCTGCTTCCAGCATCTTCTCTGTCTTGCCTTTCCCTGCAGAACAACATCTGTTGATCTCTGGATTTTGGGTGGTTCTTCAGTGTCTGTCCTTGCCCCCACTCCCAGAGCAGAGCCGGCTGGTCAGAGGGTCAGAGCACAGCCCTGTGGAGGTTTGCTGCGTATCAGGGCTCTCATCAGGGATGGAGAGGAGGGTTGCTCAGAGTTACTTTGTGCTCAGCTGTGATTAAGCGTTTGTAGCAGCAAATCCCTGTGCTGTTGCTATACTTAACATGCCAAACTCAATTATGTTGAGAAGAGAGTTTAAAAACAGGCTTTTGTCTAATATACAGTAGTTTGGCAGCAATTAGCTCTGAGTTTTATCATTTTTCCCCAAGGTGAACATGAGAATGATCAGTTATGCAGAAGAAGCTGCTCTGTTGTGAGAGAGGAAGGCAACTTCCTAGTGAGGATAAGGGTTTGCTTATACTGCAGGGCATGTTTTTCAGGGCTGCCTTGCTTGAATGTCCATCTGTGTTTGATAACTTTGGGGAAAGGTTTCTTTGTGTAAAAAGCACTTGCAGGGGAGTTCACAAGGCGAGGAGAGCACTGGAGATGGGCAGTGGCACAGGCTCTCTGGGCACTTCATTCCTGGAGGTCTCTGCAGGATACAGGGTTTGCCATTGGTGAGGCCCCTGTGGTCACACTGGCCCCGGGGCTGAGCCAGTAGCCAAGGAGAGCTGTGCTTTTGGATGATTATTTTCCTCTGTCCTGTCTAAGAAGATCCCATGTCCTTCCCAGGGGAGGGTATGAAACCCTCGTGTGTGGTGAGGGTCTAGCATGGGGTCACTGTACTGTCTGGCTGTTTGTTCTCTGGTACCTCTTCTCCTTCAGTCTTCTTTCCTTCTTGCCTTTTCATATGGTATTGCAGTACACTGTTAAATATGCCCCACTGCAACAGGTCTGGTGTTTCTCTGGGACATACAGTGCTTTGTGGGTGTTAATGTACACACGACCCTCCAGAATAAAGGTGGGCATGTTTGCGTGACCAGACCCTTCCTTGGTGTTTCTCAGTGCTGTGATCTGGGATTCCACGCCAGCCTCGCTCGGACCTTCAGGACATACCTGTCTGCAGAGTACAACCTGGAAACCTCCCGCCACGAGGGCCTGGACATCATTGAGAATGCTGTGGACAACCTGGATGCACGGAGCGACAAGCACACCATCATGGACATGTGCAACCAGGTCTTCTGCCCTCCGCTGAAGTTCGAGTTCCAGCCTCACATGGGGGATGAGGTACTGTACTCACCTGAGGGGCTGCAGATGTGCCTCACAGCCTGGCCTGGGCTGGCTTCCTCTTCTTCATAACCATCACTGTTATTTCTGACTCCTTATCCCTCTGTGTTATCTTCAGATGCTGCTATTCATGTTTCCTTTCTTAATGAGACACTTAGCTCATTAGGGCTCCTCCTTTCAATCTGCCTCTTGCTCTCTATTTCCACCAATTAGGACGCCTGTGGTTTGATTCTCAGCTGAACTGCCCAACAGATTTGTAAAGCAGAGCTTTGATTTACCTGCTGTAATTGGAAGATTTCAGAGGGCAGCTTTGAAATGCTGGGTAGAAAATGCTTTGTGGTGGCCCAGGTCCAGGGCACTGTTGATGAGAAACTGGGTGATGTAGCCTCCCTGGAGGCAGCGAGGAGCTTGTGGGTGCTGGAGGGGATCATTTAGGTGTTTAAATGTGTATGCCTGGTCAGTGCATGACCCACTGAATGCTTTCCTGTCTCAGGTGTGTCAGGTCAGTGCCCAGCAGCCTGTGCAGACTGAGTTGCTGATGCGGTACCACCAGCTGCAGTCGCGACTAGCCACCCTCAAGATAGAGAATGAAGAGGTAAGAAGTTGCTCTGGGTCCTGTGTTCGGCCTCGTAGGCAGCATTGAGCCTTTTGCCCATTATGCAGCCTGCTTCAAAACCCTGCTGTTGTCTTTTTCTGATAGGTACGAAAAACTCTGGATGCCACAATGCAGACTTTGCAGGACATGCTGACAGTGGAAGATTTTGATGTTTCAGATGCCTTCCAGCATAGTCGCTCCACTGAGTCAGTCAAATCGGCTGCATCAGAGACCTACATGAGCAAAATAAACATTGCCAAGAGGAGAGCCAACCAGCAGGAAACCGAAATGTTCTATTTTACAGTGAGTCTCATCTCATGCGATGGAGGACACAAAGCATTAATTGCTAGGGCTGAGTACAATTTAAGTGCTCATTAGTAAAGAGCAAGAACCAGTTCAGTCTCTTTAAGTATTTGTCTTCTGTCTGATTTGGGTTTGGAACGCATTTTTCAGTGGCAGGGCAGTGCATAGGGACTGACAATCTAGGGTCTGCATTGTTCTTTCTGAAGGAACAACTGGAGCAACCAGTTGTGACCGACAACATACAGATCTCAGGAGTGGCTCAGAGCAGGGCAGCAGACTCCAGCCAGCCTCACACTGCGTTACCACTCAGTGGCTGCTCCTGGAGGCCTTTACAGTTTTGAACCATCAGTCAAGCCCTTCCTTTTCTGGCTTATACAGCTAAAATTTGCCCTTGGTCCATGGGATGAACTGAAGTATTTACATCTCATGCATTGGAGGCTTTGTGGCAGGCCTGGCTTTGCAAAGTCTTGCAGCTGTGTGTGCTGGATAGAGGCAGATCTAGGGTTCTCTGTTATAGTGCTTGAAATATAAGTAATAAGCCATTAGTTCAGCAGAATTAGCCCTCATCTAAGCATGGTTAATAAGCTAAAGATAATAGCATCTTGTGATATATTACGTATGCATAAAAAAGCTTCTACTTTCTCTTAACAGTATTGTTATTATTCCAATTCAGGGGGGAAGAAAATTGCAATTTTTGTTAGAGTTGTGCTTGGGATTTTTTTTTTTAATGCTTTTTGCAAGAATATGATCTTTCCCATTCTCTTTTGCTTTCCATCTCTGTCTCCCTCACTCCTCTTATCTGTAAAATTACTTCTCTTGAGTGTTACTGGGTCTCAAACGGCCTCACAATGAGATGAGAAGTTGTGCTGCACAGTTAGTGTCTCCCAGCACGTAAAGCATCTGACCTGGGAAGGTCTCATGCAGTGGGAGTTCTCACTCTGCAGCACTTGTTTGCACAAAGGCAGCAGAGGGAAAGCCTCTTTTGATTTTCCAGGCCATTCCCAGAAGCCTGACAAAAGAAAGCTTGCTTTGAACTCTTTGGACCTCCTTGCATTCCCAGGCAGGAGGTGCAGCACCAAGGAGACCAGGCTAATAAGATCATCAGGACTGTGGCTGGAGCAGTGAGAAGTGATTAGACTGTGCTCAGCCCTGTGGCGCATCTGATGTCTGGGTTGTTAGAGCCTGTCAGCCTCGCCGAACCCCCCTCCAGCAGCCTCCTGGGCAAACGTGTACATCAATGACAGGCTATTTTTGCCAAGAGTCTTTACCCACCTTGTTTGTTTTATTTCTAATTCCAGAAATTTAAGGAGTATTTGAATGGCAGTAACCTTATCACGAAGCTCCAGGCTAAACACGACTTGCTGAAGCAGACTCTTGGAGAAGGTGAGTTGCGGGGTTAGGTCCAGGGAGGAACCTTCCCACCGCAGGAGACAGTTTTAAACCAGGTGTCATCTTTGTCTTAGCTGTATCTGTGTTTTCCTGAGTGACTGATGGCTTCTGTGGTTGGCTGCTACTAAGTTTAACTGGTGACATGCAAAAATCATTATTTCCTTGGAATATTACTCTTTTCCCACCTTTCTTTGGGGGTGCACTTACAGAGATTTGTTTGAATCTTAGTGTGTCCTAAAGTGCTGTGTTACTTCTTCAGCAGCAAAGAGATTCCCACCCACTCCAGCCCTCTGCATTTTTCCTTTCTCTCCCCCTTCTTCCCTCTTAGTGCAGCCCTTAACATGTGCATTTTCTTGTCCTTGATGCTGTGCTTCTGTGTTACAGATTTGGCAGCAGCCTTGTTGATTTAATAGGCCACTTACCCCCCCCCAGACATAGGTTTTTGACTTGCTCTAAACCAGAACTGCAAAGTCATCCTTGTTTTTAAACTATTTTTTCCATAGGAGGCTTTTACTACCCCAGATAATTTGACAGGTTTGGTTTAGAGCATGTACGCACAAACAGGCTTCATACAACAGAGGGGTAGTAACTCCTGAGGGAGGCAGGAGCAAATGGCTCCAGGTGGGTAAGCTCCTGCTGGGGTAGTGATGTGTGACCATATCCCTGGGAAAAGGTTTCAGCTCTTTCAAAGGGGTTTAAAAAATTGCATAATTTCCACTGTAAAGAAGGTAGACATGAGGTGTGTCCCGGTTCTCCAATAGGAGAGAATATATGTAAATTAAAATACACAAATGGTCTGTGATCTTGTTTTAATTATACAAAAATTGGACTCATCATTGCAAAGTAAAAAAAAGAAAAAGGAATAGATTTTTTTTTTTGGCTGTTTTTCCAAACGTGTTTTCTCTGCCAAATTTATTTAGCCTTAAAATCCATCTTCTAGTTAGATCCTGCGGTATGTTCCACTCATTGAACAGTGAGCCAAGCCACGGCACAATATATAAACACAAGGCAGGCTGCAAGGGTAGATACTAAACGCACTTGCTTTCCCCAGGAGTTTTGGAACTCCATGTAGCACCTTAGCCCCTCATCACCCTGTGGCAGCAGGTCAGTGTCAGCCCTTCTGCATCCTTCTCCAGCATGGGTCTGAGTTCAGGCTTTGACCTCAGCAAGGGGGATGCAGCACACGCTGCACAGAAATTGGACCCATCTAAACTGTTCCCTTAGAGCACAGATCTTGATGCAGAAAAGAGCTTGTTTATTGGATACAGTGCCAAGACTCCTGTGGATTGGTGCAGGAAGTGATGAATCTGTTGAAGGTCAATTTGATCACCATCCTGCTCTCTCACGCAAGAGCCATACTACTGCCATACTTAGGAAGAAGAGCACAAGATCAGGTATTTGAATTCTCTAGAGTTGTGCAAAAAGCCCCCATGGGAGATTTTCACATGAAAACTGCCTGCATTTCTCCCAGGCCATGGGATCATGTGCCGTGTAGGCGTTCAGCAAATATTTAACCCAGAAATACCAAATGCTGCGTTTCAGCATGAGCTGACTCTCATTAGGAAGAAGTCTGGATTTGCAAAATACTTGCGTGGAAGTCTTTGCTTTTTCAGTGAGGAGTTGGCTGCAAGCTTGCTTTCCGCAGGTGCCAAGGGAGAGCAGGAAGGAGGCATGTGCAGCCAAATGCTTCCTTTTATGTGTTGTATTAAAAAGAAGAATAAATCAGCTTTCCTGGCCTTGGAAGAAAGGCACAACCAGAACATGAAACTAGTTTAGTTTTTTTCAGTGGAGTGACAAATACGTTCAAAAAATGAACAGATTTTATCAGTGATGACAGCTGCCATTTATTTGAAATCCAAGCACTAAAAATACACGAAGGGAATGAGAATATTGACAGCCAGAATAGACTCTGCCTGATCGTGATTAGATGGGCTGTTATCTCACAGGAAAAGCTGGGGAACTGAATACTCTGCTGCATCCAGGTGCTATTAGTGGTCCTCCATGAGGCAGTTGGATAATCTCAGGGGCCCCCCTGGGGGCTTCAGCCCATATCAGGCTGCCCCTTTCCTGTTGGGCTTGGCCAATCCCCAGCTGGTGTAAATGAGCACTTAATGCAAGGACCTGCAGTGCATCTTGCTATTTACAAGATGGGCTTCCTATAGCAAATAAACCTTTAATATCAGTGGGATTTGAAGACATCGTCCCTCTCTTGTGGCTGAATCTTGAATTTCTAATATGTCTCTTACTTGTGGGGGCTTGTATAGCAACCAGCTCAGCATCCCCCCCAGCCTGTGGGGCCCCTAGGCATGTTCAGCTGCTTCTTGCCAGAAGCCTTTAACTCAGGGCTCACAGCACCAGGAGTGAGTGTGTGAGTGATTGTGTGAATGTGTTTTAACAGTCATTTGGTGGTGACTAATGTGGAGGCATGATGGAGACTTGTGTTTCTTACAGGTGAAAGAGCTGAATGCGGAACAACCAGGTGAGCGGTTTCTTCCACTTCATCTGCTGCTGGGAAGGGCTCGCCCTGGCAGGAAGAGGGTGGCTGTGGGAAGGGTTGTTTGCTTTGCTATTGATACAGCTCAGATTTAACGAGGTGCCCTGGGCTGACAGGCTGGAGGGCAGGCAGTCCCAGGCTCCCCACATCACTGCCTTGCTTCTCAGCTGCATCGCCTGGAGTGGATTAATTAGGGTGATGACAAACAGGCTCTTGTTTTTGCTGCACTGTAATTTCTAGCTGACTGGTTCTGAGGTGCTTAGAAGTGCCGTGTCAGCACGGTGCAGTGCCTTTGTAGCATAGCTGAGATTAGGTCGTGTTCAGATAGTGTGACACAGGGGTGTCTACCTGCTCCCTACCATCCCTGTTCATTTGAAGGACTTTGATAAGTCTCTGTAAGCATCGCCCAGCTCTGGCTTCCTTGCCTAGCAGTGCAGAGCATGCCTGTATTCAGACTTTCATCCCTCTACAGCAGGAGATAGTGCTGGGGGTGGATGTAGCAGGGAGGAGACTTTGATCTGTGTCCAGTCCATAAAGCATCTCCACAGCTTGCTATGAATTTTGTGACAATAAGACGCAGGCCAGCAAAGCCTCCAAACATCTCCCCAGAACATAAACAATCTCTGTGTTATCTTCTTACAACAACTGTTTCCATGTTTAATAAAATTTGCCATAGTAGCAAAAAAAACCCCACTGCAAGACCCAACATTCCATGTCAGAAATGCTGCAGCAGATGGCAAAGCCTGGGCTGCCTTTCCAGGCAGGAAAGAGGCTGCCTCAGCACAGGGCGGCAGGACAGCGGGATGCCTTCCGGATGGAGGGGACTGTGCTGCTGGCGCCAGGCTGAGAGTGGCGTCAGCACTGGCACCCACTGGGGCTGCAGAGCAGGGCAGGAAGGTGCTGTGAGGACAAAGAGGGGCCTTTCCAGCCTCACATAGGCCAGAGAGTGAGGGCTGCGCAGTGTATTGCTGCACTGATGTGCTCCAAGGAGCTGCCCTTGACCATGCTCCCAGGTCCCATTTGGATCAGCTCCCCTGCTACATCCGCTGCAACATTCTGATGCCCTCCGTGCCCCTGGTGTGTTTTTAAGCGCAGGGCTGGTGGGGCTGTTCACAGCCTGGGAGGTGAGCACCTTGGGGTGTGCCGGCAGGGCTCTGCGGAGCTGGTTGGGGAAAGCATAGCCAAATGGCTGGGTAAGCTCACAGGGAGAATTTGCTCTTTGTTTATCAGGAGTGGGTGCCCATGGGGTGGTGGTGTCGCAGGCCAAAGCAATCACAGGAATGAATAACAGCCTCCTACATGAGGGATGATGGCACAACTCCCTGCTGCTTCTGTTTGCTTGTGTTTCAACAGTTGCTTTTACTTCACAAAGGAAAACAAACAAGAGACAGTCTCCTTCTTGTGTGAGGCAGTGCTGTAAGTGTAGGCAGAACAACCTTCCCACCAGACAGAGCCAGAGACCAGGCTGCCCGGCCGCCTTGCACCAGGGCATCACCCAGGAGAGGAGATTACACAGCAGCAAACTGCACCGGGGCTGTAGTGTGCAGCACAGGGCTGCTCCGCTGAGGGTTGGGTGGGCATTTGAAGGGACAGCGGTCATTTTGGCTCCTCAGTTACCAGTTGGAGGAGTGGTTAGAAGCTATAGGAGCATCGAGATCACAACTGTCACCTTTGCATCGTAGCTCTGTGTAAATCGTACATTCCCATTCGACTTCGCTCTGTGAGAACTTTTGCTTCAAGGCTCCTAGCACTCATTTTGTTTGCATTTGCAGTCATCATCTCTCTTCTACAAGCATCAATATAGCCTGGGGGTAGAGGACAGATCAGAAATTGGCTAGAGATTTTATGCTGTTTTTCTCCCTTTACTAGATCTAGGCAGTTTGGTTTTAATGTCCTTCCTTCATTATCAGAAGAAGAAATAAAAATGTGAATAGCATTAATGAAAGCAGCCCTCATCAGTGTGCTAAAATGAGTTACACATTTCCATGGCCTCATTTCCAGAAGCCGTAGGTGTCTGTTACCCTTGCTGAAGTCAACAGGGTCTTCAAGGTCTGTTCTGCACTGATGAGCACTCTCAATCACTAGCTATTAGGGGTAGGGTAATGCCGTTTCCTAATGCTCACGCCTAGCTTTTCTGTTCTTACAGAGGTGCTGGTGGGTTTGCTCATCTGTGGTGACTGGGCTCACCTTTTTGTTTGGTGGCTTGAGTCTTAGGAATGCCTGCCAGAAAGATGAAAACCCATTCACATCCCTGTGAATCCCAAACAGAAGGTAGCTACAGAGAGGTGGAGATGTTCCCACTTTCCTCTTTCTGGCCATCTATTCCATTTAGGAATAAACAGGAAAACCCTAGAGTTTTCCAGGGGTAGCTGTGGTTTATTTTGGATATATCAAGGAATCAGTTGAACTCTTCAGCTGCTCTCAGTCCTTTTTCAGGCCGAGGGAGCACTGAACTGGTGGAGGTAGGAGGCAGGTGTTAAAAACGCTGCTGAGCACCAGAGCCTTCATTTTACATTTGACTTTACAATGTCATCCCTGGCACTAGCACAAGCATTGAGCAGCAGTTTTGATACTTGGCATCTCAGAGAGGGAGAATTGTAGCTGCAGATTGTGGGTACCAAAGACAGTTAGGACCAGCTGTGTTTAGCAGCTTTATTACTCTCTGGCTTGAATGAAGTAAGTTCTGCATGAAGAATGTTCCTGGCCACCCGTTGTTCATTCATGCTGTGGTTCTTGGTACTGCAGAGTTACTGCTCTGTCGCTGTCTGACTTCTGGAGACAACTGGTTTTTGCCATAGGAACTAGGACTGCAGGAAGCCTACAGCAACAGCTAGTTAGATTGCTGTATGTGGCTGCAGCTGAAGTTACAGTCTCTCTGACATGGAAATACTGGAAGATTATGGGAACGAAAAGTAGTTGGATGGGTGGTAGTTTGGCTTATTGCTGTTAAGTGCTTCTCTTACCAAGATTAACTTGACTTCATTACTTAAATAAAGGCGGTAATCTTGACCTTGACTTGAAACAGTGAACAGCTCTGATTGTGCTCCGGGATACCTACAGGTTAGCTCTGCTGCTGTTCAAACACCCACCACCTGCACCCGGGCTCAGCCTCGCCTTTGGGACCCACAGAAGTCAGGCCACTGCAGGCGGCACTGGCTCCAAAATGAGTTAGCTGAGTCAGTGCTCAGGTAGCCCTGTGTGATGTGGAGGTGTGGAGCCCAGTGCTTTTCAGGTCCCCTGGTCTCAGTGGAGCCATGTCCATGCAGGAGATGCTGGAGTGTGAGTGGCTGCAGAGTGCATGGAGCCACATGTAGAGTCCTCACAGAGGGATTTTTCTGTTTGATTTCTTATTCTCGGTCATAACCTTTGAGATCTCACCCTGTCATTGCATTTATGTTGGTGTTTTGTTGATTTATTTTGTTCCATTTTCTCCCAGGCCCCCATGTCTTCCCCCTAAGCCACAGAAAATGAGGAGACCTAGGCCTCTCTCAGTCTATAATCATAAACTCTTTAACGGCAATATGGAAACGTTCATTAAGGTACTTGCTGGCTGACAGTAAGAGTTTATGAACGCTCTGAATGTAATGGTGGCTTTCCTGTCCTAACTGCTGGCTGCTTTACTTCCTTGGTGGGGTCTCTCTGGTCTGCCCTGCACCCAGCTGATGTGGCCAGCACAAGCTTTGCCTCAGTGACAATATCTCTCCATAGCTGTCCTGTCCTCTCATTTGTTCCTCACAGGCACAGGGCAAAGGTAGCAGAGAGGACCCTTGTGGTCGTTGGCCATGCTGGCTGGCTGGCTGTGTAGCACAAGGAGCTCTTGGCTGAGTGTCCCCATTATCCAGTGCAGCTTCCACCCATCCTGGGAAGGTAGATCAGACAGCAAGGACTGCCCAGCCCAGCACCCTCAGAGGATCAACAGTGACCCCCACCTTCCCTTTTTCCATACATTTTTCATGGTCACTTCCCCCTGTAGCTGAGGAAGATGAAATGACTCATAAGATCCCAGAAAGTGCTTCCTGGTTGTAAGCCGTGAATTGAAATACTCTGCATATGGCTGGCTGTGTGGGAGGGTAGACGTGCTATCCTCATCCTTAAATAAAATACATCAGTAATGACCACCCCAGCTGGCTCATCTCGGTGCCAATGGCTCATCGATGGCTGATGCCATCTCGTACAGCTTGGTACTTACTGGGAGTCTGAAGGCCCCTTCCCACAGCCCCAAGAGGAGGGGTAGCCGGCAGTGAGGGCAGGCGAGAGCCTTGTCAGTGCAGAGCTGTTTGCTGCTCCCATGGGAGCTCTGGATGTGCCAGGAGAGGTGACACTGCAGCTTGCACTGCAACCCATTCCGGCACTCAGCCAGGGCCCCAGGCTCAGCTTCCAGTGCTGGAGCAAAGCAATTCCTAAGCGGCTGCTGAGTCGTCTCCTCCAAACCATCACTGATAACATGCAGTGTGAGGCCTTCATAAATAGGGGCCAGGGTATTTTCTTCATTTAAGCTGGGATGAACTCAGATGAACTCAATTAATATCAGTGCAGTCCCAATGGAAGGGGCCCTGCCTGTCCCAGGAAATTACCCAGAAGGAGTGATTGGAGGAGAAAAATGAAGAGATGTGGATGTGAGATTTGTCCCAAAGGACACCTCCAGCTATCTAGCTGCTAATCCTCCAAAATCCAGCACTTTGCTATTGCTTTGCTGCTGAAAAGATATCCAAAGGAGGCAATGCCGTTCCAGTTGCTTACAGCATTTAAATCCTGTGCTGAAGAAAGCTTTAGTGAAAAAGGACTGCACCATAGGAAGCAGTCATGACAAACAGTTGGATTAGGTAAACTAATGAGCATTGTATGTCTCAGATTTATTCTCTTAGGCTCTTTTACTGCACCCATAAGCCTAAGGGCAGTGTTTATAAACAGTGCACAGTTACAAGTAATATACAGACCCAACTGACAAATCCAGTAATCCCTTTAATACTTGTAATTATTCCTTCCTTAAACTGATTTTTAAGTCCAGCCTGTCCTGGGCTGTGGAGGAGGAATTATCTGCAGTGGAAATTCATCTGAGCAGACGGGTGTCCTGTGCCAGCAGAGACTCCTCAGGGACAGTGCTGTGCTGCTGGGGTTGTTCTTGAGTCTGGGGGGACCCATGGGGTACAGGGTCCCCCCACACCAGGGCAGCTTTCCCAGAGCTTTCCCTGCAGCCCAGGCAGGAGCTGGCAGCATCCCTAGGCTCTGGAAGTGCTGCAGGGTCATGGAGGGAATAAATCCAAGAGGCTTTTCCTGCAGGTCGCTGAGGCTCGGGTGCAGTGTGCCAAATGGGGTTTGGGAGGGAGGGTGGACAGCCTGAAGGCTTGGGCTGGACCTTGCTAAGCTGTCATTGCATTTGAGCGTTCATGGCCTCCGAAAGAGATGCTTACCTCTAACTGAACTTATCCTTGCTTAATCTTTTCTTTTTCTCCCGCTCTGCTGCTATTTTGTGTTCTCAGAGGAAGGAGGAATGCGCGAACAAGAAATCAGGTATTTACTGGAGGCCCGTCTACGAGACGGAGTAAATTAACCAGAGAGATGCAACTGTACTCTACTGGAAAAAACAACCAAACGAAGCCCCAGAGGAAAATAAATGTGAACTTAGGCAGTCAGGCACGGCTCACATTTCTCCTTGAGCTCCTTCCACAAGGGGCCTCGAGAGAAGCAGCTTTGAAACAAAAGCCAAAACTCATAACGGGATCAGATACCAGAAGTTCATTTCATACCCTGTGGTGTTCTGGTGTTTGGGTTTCTTTAGTATCTGCTGACAATGGCTTTTTAAGTGGAAATACTGTTGTAAGTTCTGTTATTGGAAGCCTATAGTATAGCACAAGTTTTATTTCAGCTCAGCATTACACCTTTGAAATGGAGTAGCTGTGATCCTGTTGCATCGGTTCCCCATCTCAACCAGATAGCGAGCAGCAGCCTTTCACACACTTTGATGAAAGCTTTCTTTTGTGCACAGACGACTGCACATAGTATACTCAGCACTTTTTGATGGCTTGATGTGTGTAACGCCTCCTTTTCTTACCTGTCCTCTTACTAAACTCCATGGCACTGATTTTCACATCTCTGGTTTTGTGATATTTAATGCATTTCCAGTGCTTTGTTATCAATAAACCAGTAACTTTTAACTTTTTCCTTTCCTCTCATGAAGGATTCAGGACAGGCTATTCCACTTGTAGTAGAAAGCTGCATTCGTTACATCAATTTGTACGGTAAGTTGATCCAGTAATTCCAACAAGCTTTCTGCAAAGAAAATTAAGTACTTGTAGTTGGCAGTGAAATACACTAGAGAGGCCTGCAGCCCTTGATACATGGGCTCATGTAATAATTACAGTGCATTGCCCATCAGGTAGCATTGATGGCTGGCAAATATTTAGGTGGTGTTAGTGCTTACTCAGGTTAAATGATGCGCTCCCCAGGCCAATGGGAGCCCTTTCAACACTTTGTTCTGGGGGGCTTTGATTGGAGAATACAAGCAGAAATTAATTTTAACAGGCTGTCCCCTTCTTACTCTGAGCCTTTTGGGTGCATGGGCTCCTAGTTTCTGCTGTTCTTTACTAGAAAGTGCCACGTAACAGTAACAGAAATCTATTCTGAAATGTTGTTCTTTTCCAGGTCTTCAGCAGCAGGGCATTTTCAGAGTCCCTGGCTCCCAGGTGGAAGTCAACGACATCAAGAATTCATTTGAGAGAGGTGTGTTGCCAGGGTGTGCAGCTACAGCTGGGATGCTCTGCTGGAGCAGAGGTGGTTGTTGGGAGTTTCAGTGTGCACTGGGTGCATTAGATATTGTGTAAAACCTGTGCTGAGGGCCTTTCTGCCACGAGACACAAGGAGCTTTTATCCCCTTCTAGGTATCTCAGTATTGTATCTCCAGCAATAGTGAAAAAT
>NW_009921375.1:0-12016 GCF_000696875.1 Nestor notabilis | reverse complement strand
GAAGCAGGGGTAGGTGCAGAGATCTTTTCCACAGTCATTAATGAGGAGCATGAGAGACATAGTTTGTTGGATCCATTTTCCTCCTTCCTGCAGTGGTTTGTTAAGGGAGGAGCAGCATTGCTGTGTGTACCTGGGAGCAGTGTTGGTTGCAGTGATTCTGTTGAGAAAATCCCATCAAAGGTGCAAGGCGGAAGGTAGGGCAGAGCAGTCCTGCTGTCAGCGAGCAAAGGTGGAGCTGTGAAAGGGACAGTCTAGGTGGGAATAATGGCCTCCATGGCATTAATCTTTGAGAGCCTTATAAGGGTCAGGGTGAAGGTGGCCAGGCCAGTGAGTAAGGCAGGCAGTGGTGGGATTCTCAAAGGCTAGAGGATTTGCACATCACATTTAAGAGGAATAGGTGTCCACATCCTTTTGGCATTGAAAGCCTTTTATAGATTTAAGTCAATACAATGCTATCCAGAACCAGTCAGTCTATTCCAGAGGCGTAACTGCATCCTCCAGCTGAGCCTGTCTTCTCGGGCTTTCACCCACCATCATTTAGATCTGTTTAGCTCTCTGTTCTGTTGCCTTAACTGCAAAAATGCACTGGGCTGGAAACTGTGAAGGAGAACTGATTAATAACATCCTCATCTTCAGGAAAGGTTTGAAATACCCATGATAAGCAGGTTTTTAGTAGGTAGGGCTATAGCATGTCTCAGCAGGATGCTGTGTAACAGAGAACCTTATTAAGCTCTTCTCTCGTTGGGAAAATGCAGAGCATTACCATTCTACACAGAGGAGGGTTTTCTGATCTGTGGGAAATTCAGAGTTTCCTCTGAGCTAGCTAAAAACATGTATTAAGTCCAACTTGATAGTAATGCTGGAAATGAAAACTCTTCTCTGGGCAGGTGAAGATCCCCTTGCTGATGATCAAAATGAGCGGGACATTAATTCAGTGGCTGGAGTCTTGAAGCTGTATTTCCGAGGACTGGAAAACCCCCTCTTTCCTAAGGAAAGGTTTCAAGATTTGATATCTACTATAAGTAAGTACATATGACAAGCTCTTCTGGGGAAAATAGAGTGGTGCAAGTAAATGGGGGTCATTAATTGCTTGAACAGAGTCGGCTGCAGTCCTGCCTGCACAGATCTGTGGATAACAGACTGCCCATCGGGTGTCATGCAGTCGTGGCTCCTGGCACCCAAAGGAGTTTTGCTGCTTTAGCTCAGTTTCTTCTACTAAACACAGTAAAGATCAGTAACTCCTGGCTACTCACAAACCTTCTCCAGCCCTTGGATCTACAGACTTGGTTTCAGCCTCACTCCATCATCTGTTCTTCAAGTGTTTGCTATGTGCATTTCCAATCCCAAAGGGAGCCAGAAAGTGCTCTGGGATGAGAGCAGAGGTCAGGCTAAGGGTTTTTAGTCACAAAGGTCTGGGATTCCTGTCAGGGGGAGCCTCGTTGCTTCTTGTTCTGTCCTGAATTCTCTTCCCAGTTCAACTTGTTCTGCTGCAACTGAAGAAACAGATATCCCAGCTGGGGTTTTTTTCTCTCAGTACCTTGTAGTGATGACATATATTTATTGGCAAGTCATGGAAATTACTCCCAGAGGGAAGGAAGAAAGCAGAATGAATCTGATGTTTCGGAGATGATGGAGGAGCGTGTTGCATGCTTTGGCTACAGGATGACTTTATTTTACAGGCATCAGAGTTGTTTGGGGGTTCAAGTGTCTCGGTACATGGGTACCTTCAGGGGGAATGACTGGTGAACATGTACTGATGTCCTGCATTTGGCTTTCACTGCTCATGGCTCCTTCCCCACTTCTTAATGTTAATGTGCGTAACTGCTAGAGATTTAGTAATGTCAAGACAGACAGATGATATCTAGAGGGGAATGACGCAGGGATGGGCTTGTTCCAGAAGGAGAAGAATGTGCTTTTATTTTTCAAGAACAGTTGTTTTGTACGTTAGCTTTAGGGAATTCACTGTTGCTTTGCAGTTTTATGTGTAAAACAGTGCAACTCACCTGTAACATGGGAAAGGGAGCTGTTTCTGCACCAGTTTCATGCCCCAGACAGGGAATTTTAGCCTGGCTTGCAGTGCTCGCCCTGGCTGCCCTCCCCAAGGGGCTTGCTTTGGAACCATCCCTAATTAAATGCCAATTTGCACACTTTATTAAGCTTTTGGGAATTTTTTGTTGCAAACATCATCTGTTTATTTTCTGAGCAGTATTCTCTTTTCTCTATTTTTTCCTCATTTTAACAAGAATCTTCCTTTTCCTCATCTTTCTTTTCCTGCTGCTGTTGCTACCTTGCAATTAAGGATGGGGTTTAAATGAATTAAAGTGCCTTGTTGCCATTAAAAATCTGGCCTTAAGTGCATCTGACTTTCTGCCACATAAATACAGGCTGTGTAATTGGTGTCACAATCTAAACAGATTGAAGAAACCTTCTTCCTTTAAGCACTACTGCTCAGTAAAATGCCACCCTCGCTGTAAGAGGTTCTGCCTCATTTTGTCATTATGGTGGAAAGGTTAAACACAGCCGTGTGGTTTGGGCTCCCCACCGCAGTGCGTCACAGAGCCATCGTGCTTCCCTGGGCTCCTGATGAGGTTATTCTGAGTGAGTTTTTTGCAGGAGGTGCTTCTGCACATGTCCCAAGGGCCTCTGAGCACCCCTGGAAGCTGCCACACTGCATCATTCCCAGCTGATGTGATGGGGAAGCCAGGCTTACTGGTGGCGGAGGAAGGGCTGGGTTTTCCTTTTGCTTATGGGGGACAGAGAGTTTATATGGAAGCATTTCTAAAAGGCACATGAGAAATAGATGGATAGAAAAGGCACTTTGTTTGCAAAGGTTTATTCAGAGGTGTGTCTGTGTTGTAGAGTGATTGATGGTTACTCTAATTCCTCTGAATTCCAGGCAGTTGAAATATTTTGCTGAGTGAAGAAGGCAAGTGCTTCAAGACAATTTGTTCCTCTGGGTTTCAGAACAGATATCTATTACTGCAGCTTTTTATCCAGCTTTTATTTGATTGTTTTTTTAACAAATGTCCTCTTAAGTAAAAGCAAGCTGAAGAAATACAGAGCCCAGCAAGCAATAACAGGGGATAAGTGCATTCCTCAAAGGGAAGAATTTCCAAAATGAAATACTATAAAGATTTCTATCTTTATACTGAAGCCAGATTTTGCTCAGAATTTTGAACAAATGGCAGCCCAGCTACATGCTGTCAGTGAATTTTATTATGGTTAGTAAATGTCAAAGTTTGAGCCAGCACAGTAAAGTAAGCATCTCTTCCACACATCAGAGGCTGACTGCTCTCAGAAAGCTTTGGTACTGTTTGTCTGCATTCTGTAAAATAAAAGGATTGATTAGCTACATAATACACTGAGCAGATACTAGCTTAAAAAAGCAGTACCTTGGGGGCTGGAATGTGCTGCCAGCAGCTACAGGACAGCACTGAGCCCCCTCGGTGGCTTGGTGCTGGAGCTCTGCAGGTGAAAGAAATGCCTGAGCAGGGGCTTCAGCATCCTCCTGGTGCGGGACAGCAGGATGATGAGGGTGCAACACTGGGGTCCCCGGGTGGGCAAGCTGACATGGAGGGCAAGATGGCTCTAAGTCCTTCTTCCTACAGGAAGAAGCTGGTTTCTCGTGGCAGCAATAGGCTTCGTGCACTGTTGTCGGGAGAAGTGAATCTTGAAGTGCTGACCCAGAATCAGTTCCGATTAAATTGCTAGTAAGATCAGTGGGAGAGTGGAGCAGAAGGGCTCAGAAGGATCTGATGGCTAACCCCTGAGAGTAACGTGAATAAAAACCTCCTTCAAAAGTCTGCACTAGAAATCCAAGCAGTGCTCCATTTGCCAGTGCCACGGTGACTCAAGCTTTTGAGGAACAGAGTAGTCGTTGAGGAACGAATTAAATAATTCATAAGCATTTTAAAAGTAAAAGTGTGGAGATGTCTTTATTTGCTGTTGAACTGAATCTGAATCTGAAATTCACCCATGGAAGAGTGCTATGCCCAATTGTCTGCATCTTAGTCCCAAACCAGTGGATCGAGTCTGGAAACAGGCTGCTTTCCTTGCATAGTGGGCTACTAGATCTGTAACAAGGCCCTCTCGTGCTGTGTTGACTGGTCCTGAGGAGGTTTGAAGATGTGATTTCTATACATGTGTTCCAGAAATTGAGAACCCCAGCGAGAGAGTGCACCAGATCCAGCAAATCATCATCACTCTGCCTCGGGCTGTCATCGTTGTCATGAGATACCTTTTTGCTTTCCTTAATCAGTGAGTCTGGTTTCTGTTTTCTTCTTTCACTGAGTTTCCCCTTGCCCTCCCTTTTTTTGAGGGCTTCCCTGTCTTTGTTGCTCGAGTCCTTCCTGGTATTGCCATGGAGAGTTGTATTTTGCTTCTGCCTCAGCCTTTCTAGCCGTGGCTGTGTGTCTGGGGAAGGTGGACAGCTCAGTGATGATCGCTTTCTTGGGTGGTGGGGGTTTGGCAGTGGTGGTAGGTTATTCTGAATGAACAGAGGAAGTCAGCACTGTGCCTCCCTAACGCTTTTGCTCGCAGCTTGTCACAGTACAGCGATGAGAACATGATGGATCCCTACAACCTGGCCATCTGCTTTGGGCCCACTCTGATGCACATTCCAGATGGGCAGGATCCGGTGTCCTGCCAAGCCCATGTCAATGAGGTCATCAAAACCATCATCATCAACCACGAGGGCATCTTCCCCAGCCACAGAGAACTGGAAGGACCTGTCTATGAGAAGTGCATGACTGGAGGGGAGGAGTACTGGTAAGGAGCGGGGGCAGAACTTCATTGTTTGGAGAACTTAAAGCCAGATTCCCCCTGTTAGGGTTATCTTCTGGCACTGTACATCAAGAGTGAGCCTGTTAATGCTATAAATCAGGTGTGCAAGTGACATACACTTGATATGCTTGTGCAGTTTGATAGTGGTTAAGAATCTTACTCCATACCAGACTGTCTGCATGGTTCTTAGTTATAACTACCTTCATTAAAACTAAGAGGATTTTGCACACCTAACCAATTAGTCTCTACTGACATGTATCGGGTTTGGTTTTGGTTTTAGCTTTGCCAGTTAAAACAGCGTAGGCAGTTTCAATGAGTATTTTTTTTTTCTCATGCTGACTCATCATTATAAACCTCAATAATAACTTCAGGAGAAACTCTGTAAACAAACTCCAACATTAGAAGTGGTTAATGTGGTATTAACATTAAGTTATTAATGATGATATTAACATTGATATTACACAGTTGTCTGGAGGATGCTGCAATCCTAAACTGACATCCAGATCTGAGTTTTAACAAACCTGTATTTATAACACACCTGAACTGATTTCTGTGCAAGTTTCACACATTTCTGAGACCTAATCTTCCCTGACATTGATCACCTGCCACCATCCTTACTGATGCAAGCGGAGGATAAAATGCTAAAACCCACTGTGAATGAGTGAATGGAACATTTTAACTTGGTATCACTTTCTATTTGTTTTGCCAAATATGAGTAAGATGCATGAGCAACAGAACATGGTGTTCTCGGCCTGAAGATCATGGTGCGAGCATCTGCTGTTCTCACAGCAAGTTCAGAGATCGGCTGTGATTTACAATGACCATCAGTCCTATGAAAACTACACCCATAACTCTCTCAAGTATCAGTGGGGCCAGAATTTCCCTCGACAGCTTGCTTTCGTTAAGTGCCTTAGGAGCAGAATCTCTTCCTTCCTTTGAAAGCACACTGTATTTCATTTCAGTGACAGCCCCCACAGCGAGCCAGGCACCATCGATGAGGTTGACCATGACAACGGCACAGAGCCACACACCAGTGATGATGGTGAGCACAAATGCGAGCAGCAGAAAATTGGGTCTGTGTTAGGAGAGCAGTGCCTGCAGGAGGGCACTGTGCACTTCAGTCCTGATCAGAATGGAGGTTGGACCACTGGCTGGCACTTCAGGGCGGGACAGTGGTTTTGTGTCCTGAGCAATGAGTATGCATATTAATAAAAGTTGTGTAGGTTTTTGCCATAGGACGTGCATGGATCTTCGCAGCCCTCTGCTTCTATGGTGGGATACAGGGATTAGTTTTCTGGAGCTGTTCAATGAGATTCCTTTAATCCGCTTTCCTGGCGGCTGTTGTTTCCTGCCCCAACAAAATGCTGGCACCTTCCAAGGCTGGTGGGGTGGTGGAGGGCTTGCCGGATGCGGGGAGGAGGGCAAGGACACAGCTGGGCTGGACAGCTCAGGACCTGCTTTCAGCTACAGACAGGAGCCAACAGGACTGAAGATGAAGGCGAGCAAGCTGCCGTTTAGTCAATTTTATGCTTGCATGGTCACATTAATAGCTGATTGAAGTCTCCGGGTGATTAACTGTGCTGCAAGTGTAGAGAAGAGGAGCAGCTTTATTTTGTGAATTTACGTATTCCTTCTTTCCCTCTGCCTTGTCCCGTACACGCCCCCTGATGGGAAACTCAGCATTTCAGCAGGCCTGTAAGCATTTCCTCCAGAGCATTCCCCATTGATCCTGCTGTGGTGCTCCCAAACATCCTGCCACTCATATCAAAGTGGATGTGTATTTTAAGCTGGGGAAAATCAGTCGCTGAAGCAACCTGTCCTGTCTCACATGAGGCGGGGAATGGGGCAGGGGTCTGATGCAGCATCTCCCATGTCCTCCTCCGCTGTTTCTTTCTCTGTGTGGATTTTGTTGCTGAGCGAGCGACAGGTTGTATCCGGATTGCTGCTGATGTCAAGTTTGTGGTTAGTGATAAGGCAGATAGAGAAGAGCAAGTTTCCATACTTTAATGAGAACATGAGAGATCTGGAGGAACTGTGTGGATTTGGCCTATTTTAGCTTAGTCATCTCCTGTCTGCCTGTCTCCAGGTGGAGTTTAAAATGATCCGGAGTCTCAAATAATCAAAGTACATTAAACTACTTGCTTGCTGGCTCCAGTACTGGCTAGAGATAGCTGGGTGGTAGCAGCCTGCTTTTCACCCCTATCTCAAAGCAAAGTGAGGTGGACTGCAGGACAGGGACTTCTGCCAATGTGGAGAGAAGCACTGCCACTGCTTTGCGATTGCTGCAGTGGTTTCCCTGGGATTCAGTGCTCCCAGCTGGAAACAGACTTGCAGAAGAGCTGAGGTCCTCCGCAGGCTCCCGAATGCCAACCAGGCTCCTCTCTGGGTGCACCAGCAGCTCCCACTGTGATGCCCATGGCCCAGAAGCTCAGAGGTTCCTAGTGTACTCATGACCTCCCAAAGTGAAGTCCTGACACAGCCCACTTGAATTTCAGGCCCTGGACTCCCAGTTTGTGAATCCCTGGTGTTTGGTAGAGCTTCAGTTAGAGTGGACAAGTGGTGAGGTAGAGTGCTGGAAGGTCTGCAGATGTGTTGGGGTGATGCAGAGCAGCTGCCTCGCCAGAGCCGGTATCATTGTTTCTATGGTCATCCCCAAAGGGGGATTCGTTACTCATCAATAATTCAGGCCAAACTGTCTTCAGGATAAGGAAAGGAAGAGAGGGTAGGTGGGGCTTCGATCACAGTATCTGACAGAGCTTGACAGGATCCCAGTCTGGAGGATAATGGGGTTCTGTAACCAAAGAAATCACTTTATAGGTAGAAAATGGGAGTGTGGGTGGTGATGCCATATGCACACAGGGAAATTTCAACTACTCCCCATCTGGTTTGTAGCTTTTTGTAATTGCTGGTAGTTTGTGAGTCTGTGAGAAATCCCAGGAAGGCTGGAACAATAGAAAGACTGGATCAATCTAAAAGTAAGATGGTTTGTACTCATTGGAAGATGCTCTTGGGAAGCTAGGGCAACAGCATTACTGCTACTCTGGTGAGATGTCTCTAGATTTATTGTGCTCTGGTGACTGTTGAACTAAGCTCTTCTCTCTCTGCTCTTCTCTCCGTGGCAGAAGTGGAGCAGATCGAAGCCATAGCAAAGTTTGACTACATTGGACGATCTCCACGAGAGCTCTCCTTTAAGAAAGGGGCCTCTCTCCTTCTGTACCATCGGGCATCAGAAGACTGGTGGGAAGGGAGACATAATGGTGTGGATGGCCTCATACCCCACCAGTACATTGTGGTACAAGACATGTGAGTACAGTGGCGTGTGTTGATCCAGAATGTTAAAATCACATACCTCCACAAGGTCCACTTTAGCCACCTGAAATAGATGGCCAGATTTTCCAAGGTTTAATGACTTTGGTAAGAAGTCTGGACCTGTGAGAAATCTGCTTCTCCATGTGTGGGCTCAGGTTGTTTCTTCAAGCTCTTAAAGCCAAGCGCTAAATACTGCAGTGCCTGAACCCCATCTGTCACTGACCACTGAAAGTGGCATGACCCAGGCTTAATACTAGCCTTACCCTCTGTATATGTTGACCTTGCACTGTTCAGGGTCCACCTGACCTGTAGGCATGTCCCAGGGTCCTTCGCAGATACTGCTTTTATTAGAAGTACTGTACCTGGATTCATTAAAATGGCAACTACAGCACAGGGGGATATGAGACGTGACATTCACTCTTCACAAGCTCTGGATGCTGTCTGAAGTGGTGGCCTTGGTCCAGGCCTTTGTTAACAATGTCTGGAGCTGCTGGAGTGGTGATGTTCAGGTCCATGTTGTGGCTGGGCCTTTGCCTTTCTCCTGGGGCAGAGCCCTGTTATTGATGAAGGTTTCCTTTTCCTAGGGATGATGCATTCTCTGACAGCCTGAGCCAGAAGGCAGACAGTGAGGCAAGCAGTGGACCGCTGCTGGATGATAAAGCCTCCTCCAAGAATGACATCCAGTCTCCAACAGATCATATTGTGGACTATGGCTTTGGGGGAGTCATGGGCAGGTAGGGAAACTCATTTTCCTATTAACACAGAGGTGGTCACTGTCGTGTGTGGGGACGGTCAGTGTGTGCTGCAGGGCAAGACAGAAGGGAAGGCTCCAGTAAGCACTGCAGAATAATACAAGCATGGAGGGGGTTTTCATGTGCATTGCTAATGTGGATCTGAACAAGTAAAGAAGGTACAATGCTTTCCCTTTCTTGGCACTGGCTAAAATGTCTGTCTGCCCTCTTGCTTAGTCTTCTGGAGCTGAAAGGCTTGAGTTTGGTTTGATCTGAGCTCTCAGAGCTGAGCGATTGTCTTACAGCATGCAACCAGATGCTTTCGGTCTGACGGACGGTGACCTTAGTCTTGTGATGGATTCTTTGCAGAGTGAGATTGAGGTCTGACGGCGCAGCTATCCCTCGCCGTCGAAGCGGGGGGGACACCCACAGCCCGCCCCGAGGGATGGGTCCTGGCATAGACACTCCTCCTCGAGCAGCAGCCTGCCCTAGCAGCCCCCACAAAATACCTCTAAACAGGGGCAGGATTGACAGTCCCGAAAAGCGCAGAATGGCGACATTCGGCAGTGCAGGCAGCATCAATTTCCCAGACAGGAAGGCCTTGTCTGATGGCCACCCGCTGAGATCAACCTGTGGATCGACTAGACACAGTAGTCTTGGAGATCAGAAATCTCTAGAAGCAGAAGCGCTTGCTGAGGTAAGAGGGTTGTGAAGTGGCTCTCGGTGCCCAGGGATCAAGAGGTTAGAGTGCCGCAGAGCCCCTTCCATCTCAACACACTTCAGAATTACAGTGCTGTTGAGGCTGCAGTGGTTTAAAGATGAGCAGCCGACAGCTTGCCTGCTTTTCCAGCTGTATCAGTTGGTCTAATAAAATATGCTGCCTCCTTCCACAAACCTTGTTTGTTCGAAGCAATAGGCAGAAACGTTCGATCCTCTACTGAAATGCGCTGGCAGCTCTTACTTCCCACAGGGAAGGAAGCGCATTATCTTCATCTGGCGCTCCATAAGGAGCTTTAAGAGGAGAAAACTGGATTTGCCAAATGAGAATTTGACTGATGATCAGTGTTTGGAGAAAAGTGCTTCAGGTTTGTTACTGGCTGTTTGGAGCGAGGACCTCGGAATGTTAGGCTGATCCCAATATGATGCCTCCAGCCATGCAACATCATCAGTGTCACTTTAGGCCATTCAGTTCCACAGTGCTCATTAAGTACATGTTACCTCCAGCATAGCCTGAAGGGCTCCTCTGTACCACTGGCAGGAGGTCCCCAGCCAGCTATGTGTCAGGTTATACCAAACCTGTTAACATCTCAAACAATGGTCCTTTCATGGAGCGGGCTGCAGAACTCCCAGTCTCTGAGGGACCACCTAGTTCAGGCACAGTCCCCACCAATGTGTCTGAACGGCTGTGGGTCAGGCTGGTTTGGGGCACTGAGGGCTGGCAGTGCTGTGGATGGGCTGTCCAGTGTCTCCAGTTTCAGCAGTTTCTGGCAGTTTGCTTCATGCCACCCTCTGGCAGGAGCAGCAGCAGCTGTGGGATGGTCAGTGATGCAGCACCTTGTGTGCCATGGGGTTTGCCAGGCTGTCCTGTGTAGGATCAGCTGCTTTCAGTGGGATAAGTAACGATGGTTGCAGAGAGGAGGCACTCTGACTGTCCTGTTTGCTTTTCCACCAGCCACGCTCCTTGTTTTCTTGCTCTGCAGCACGCTGCCCAGCTTTTCTGACCATCAAGAGCTTGCGTTTGGCATGATCCATTTACAAGTTACGGTCATAGTGCAGTATGTGCCCTGAGGGGTGGCTCAGCTGGGGCACTGTGTCCACCTTAGGATGGGATAGCAGCACCCACAAAGTCCCCAGGCTTGGCTGATGGGCGCCCCAGCAGTGCAAGGCTGTGGAGCCTCCAGAGGGACGGGTGAATGCTGAGGATGGAGCGTGATAGGCACAATTTTCTTGGTTTTTGGGGTTTTGGGTTGTTGTTTTTAAACCTTGTGAAAGATTCTCACTCAGCTGATGTAAATGAATACTTACCATGAGTCTGTGGACTGCTGGATTTTATCGTCCTGTGGCTTAGCTCTGGGAGAATATTTTCACTCATTATCTGACCAGCCTAAAAGAATTAATAGGAGCTAACTTGACCATTATTTCCTTTCTGCTGATCCTCTGAATGCTCTCTGAGGCTCACCAAGCGTTTTGTAAGCGTTATAAAATTAAGGGCTTACCTACGCTAGGATAGTGAGAAGAGTTAACTAGAGCTACCTTTTAAACAATTGATTCAGTTGCCTTAAATCACTTTCAGATGGTCTCTTTCTGAGTCAGTAGCCTTAACTCAGTTGAGGCAGATTTAAGTGAAGCCAAACTAGGGCCTCTCTATTTCTGAATGAGATCATTGGCACTGCAGCTGTAGGCAGTTCAGCTGATTTACTTTAAAGGGACACGTCTAGTTGAACTGGGTTCGCCTTCTGGAGGGTCTCTGTGGACAGGTCCGTGGAGGCCATGCCCTGGAGGCACGACCAGAGGCAGGCAGGTGGTGAGGGGCTAGGGCTGGTCTCACCCAGCTGCCTCCCTGGGTGCAGGGAGAAGCCTCGCTCTTCTATTTATGGCGAGCTGCCATCATGCTGCTTACTCCACATGCATCCCTGTGTGATCCTGCCCCACATATGCCATTGCCCTGTAGGCACAGGGGCAGCAGAGGTTCTGTACATCTGATGTAGGCTGCAGGGCCTTCTTTTTGGGGGGAAAAAAGCCTCAGTGCGGTGGGGGACTGTAAAGATGCCCTGTCTTGTTGGGAGATGGGGAGAGGATGGTGTTCACCCCCTCACTCGTGGTGCTTGGGGTTTGCTGCCTTTGAGCTGGCAATCAAACTCCTGAATTGAGAGACAGTTTTGTGCAGCTGGAGTTGGGGCTTTACATCTTCTTCCAGAGCTCCTGCTTTGCCTGGAGGCTCTGTCTTAGATCAGAGACAACCCCCCAGACGCACATGCCATGATGGGGGTCCTCTCCACAGGGTGGGATGCAGAAGAGTGGGGTGGTGCTGTGGCATGGTGCTGACATCCCTTTGTCAATGGCGTTCGCAGGACATCGAGAAGACCATGAGCACAGCGCTGAACGAGCTGCGGGAGCTGGAGAGGCAGAACACGGCCAAGCAGGCTCCGGATGTGGTCCTGGACACGCTGGAACCCATGAAGAACCCCCCGATG
>NW_009921374.1:24160-27724 GCF_000696875.1 Nestor notabilis | reverse complement strand
ACCTTTTGACGAACAAACCTCACTTATCACACAGCCTTTCCTTCCCAAGAAAAAGTGCTCTCTTGTCCCAGACTGTGAAACAGACAGAAACTAATTTCTGACCATACGCTTTTTGGACAACCAAACACCTCTCCTGGCATCATCTCTGCTCCAATCTTCCAGGACAATGCCATAAATACTGAGCTTCCAGCAAAGCTGTTATTAAACATACAGATACCTGCATAACTCCTGCATCCCCTTGCCAAGATTTCTGGGGTTCATCTCTCTGTGGGCTCAGGTGAACCTGGAAACGGAGAGGTGAGGGGAAGGGCTGGTGCAGGAGGGGCGGCAGCCGCGGATGTGCCCCAAAGCCAGTGCCTGGATCCATCCTCCCGGGGGCTACAGAGGGAGGTGCTGCCTCCCAGCATGCCCCAGCAGCTCCATGGTGGTGGAAAGGATTCAGGGGAAACTGCTGCACATGAAAAGAGCAAAATCCATTCATCCCAGCTCACTGCCCCTGGTGAGGCACAGGTGGGAAGGGGCATCAGGCCAGGCTCCGGGAGATTCTGAGCTGTTTGCTCAGGAGGGAGGTCAGTGCAACTCTTTGTCCCAGAGATCAGGCAAAGCCAAAAGCAAGTATCTATCTCCAGTCAGCATTTGCAGGCAGAATTGGAGACCTATTTTGTGCCATGATTTGAAGGGGATTATTTTCCTGCAGTTGTAAACCAGGGTGAGAAGGTCACGAACACAGGGTTAGAGGTTGGTTTTCTCATTCCAGTTTCTTCCATACTGTGTGAGCCTTCCTGCCACACACAGCTGTAAAATGGGAATTCAGTAACTGCTGTAATAGTAGGCCCTTATGCAAAACCTCCCCCCAAACCAACCACAGAAGAAAACCATCTAGATCTGTCTCGTGTGTGTTTTCTAGGTGTAACTGCTTTAGAGCTATGACAAGTATGTTTCCTTCTCCCTGCTTAGATGTAGCCTCTAATTTTGATACCATGAATGCGACAGGTTGTGAAGAGACTCTCTGGCGTGGGCTCAGCTGTCAGAGTTTACAAAGAGAACAGTTCTGAACACTGAAAGGGAATTCTGAGCATCAGCTAACCTGGTGCTGCTCCTGATCTCACAGAGCTGTTCCACAGGTGAGCTTTGAGCATCCAGTGTTTCCAAATTAGCCCCTCAGCTCTCCCCAGCTGCCAGGCTTGCAGCTAGTCCTGCTGTGATGGAGGTCACCTGGGAAAAGAGGGTGGCAGGGCTTGTACAGCACCAGTATGTAGGTAAAGCAGTCTGGATCAGAGAGGAATACAGATGGTCAGGGCTCTGGACTGTCAAGGCTTACTGAAGGGTAAGATAGAAGCATTCATCTTACAGAGGTTTTCTTAGGAGTGTGTCACAGTGTCACCCTCCCCCGGTCACTCACTGCCCATACACCCCCTTCAGACTGAACACAGCAAACCCCCAGAGCCTGGCATGGCTGGCACTGCCACACTACCCAGGCTGATAGGCAGGGAGGAACGCTGACTGTCGTGCCAGTTGCCCTTCTCACCTCTGTACCATTTACCTCAATCGCACACCTACCACTAAATGAATGCCATAGTGAAATACGAACCAACCGAGTCCTCACTAGTCAATGAAACCTGTGAATTTTAAACATGTTACTGAAATTCCTGTACCTTGTCTGTATATACGAGTAATAATTGTTTGTGGGATTAAGCGTTTTGGTGTCTAACCCCTAGGACGCTTGTCAAAAACCAACCATCTCATTCCATCAGTTGTGGCTATTCAAAACCATACCCCCTGTTGCCACACTGACTGGACAATCCTTTTCTTACACTTGTCCTGACAGAGCCTCTCTGCACTACAGAGCCTCTCTGCACTACAGAGCCTCTCTGCACTGCAGAGCCAGCAGCAGCCTCCTGCCCCACTCTGAAACCTCTCATGCTCATAGGAGGAAGAGCAAGTTGTAGGCTTGGGTCAACAGATTTTGCAAATGCAAAACTTCTCCAATCTTTGAAAATACTTTTATTGCCCAGGGGGATGGAGATGGGAGGGTTTGAAATGCCATGTGATGAAATAAAACATTTAGAAACTTGGAAGATACGTATCACGTAAACAACATGTTGTAGCTGCATATTAATTTTAAAAAAGGAGAAACATTAAGTTGGAAATACAATCACAAGAGACATTTCTTGAACAAATACCAAACAACAGAAGAACAAAGTGCAGTCAACCCATTTCAGATGTTCACTGGACAGCAAGGATGAAGAAAAGCATCTATGAAAGCATCTGCGAATGCTATGAACGCCTGGAGCGCTTGACTCCTGTAATTATTTCCTAAACCAGGTAGAGTGCCTATGTTAGCTATATTAACAGTTTAGATAAATGACCTGGAAAAATGAAACACAACAGAGTAGTGTGTGCACCGAGGAGAAAAGGGAACCAACCAACTGAACTGTTTTGACGTTTTTAGATTAATTTATCATTTATCTGTAACAAGAGTTGCCTGTAGCAGTAGTTCTTGCAAATTGCAAGGTCATCAAAGCTTTCACATGCCCTTCTGAGCAGCAGATAATTAAAGGCGTATCTAAAGCAAACTCAAAGCATGACTTTTGCACGGAAAGATGTCACTGGTTAGCAAAGCATTGACAACAGGGTACAGAGGGAGTGCTGAACTGTCCCCATTTCTGCTGATACTGGGATAATTAAAACTACAAGTCTGTGTCTACAGATAGCACTTGCTTGCAGACATTCCATGGTTTACCCTGGTCTGGTTACTATGTTTTTGTTATTCTGGCTGAAGTCGGCCCTAAGTCAGACCGTTCTGGAGGAGGTACATTGGAAGCGTGGTTCTGTTCCCTAGAATACGTTCATGAGGATGAACACATCATCAGAATTCACACAGAGAAAAAGCCTGAGCCTGTTACCATTGCCAGTGGCACACAGCACTATTGCTGGACAGTAAGAAAAGACCTGCATCAGGGTAATTCATTAGGGTCATACTTGATCACTTATGGACCACAGCGACTTTCTATACCCCTTCAGTCACATCTGTCACCTTGAATAAATACGGTCACATAAGACAGAGCATATTTCCTCTTGTACACTGACATTTCAGTAGGACTTGTAAGAGCTGGAAAGTTAAGTTTAGCCGAGCTATGCAAAGGTATTGACCAAAGAAATACATGGGCATCATGTGAGCTTAACTTTGTCATGCTAATGTCCTACTGCAGACCCTTCTTCAGATGGCTCCTTAGCTTAGTTTACAGTTTTGGCACTCAGTAGGTCACTGACAAGAAGTATGACGGAAACCTCACAACTTATGAACTCAAACAGTCATGGTACTCAGTAGAAATACAATTTTTGGCTACTTTAACAGATCCAGAACCTAATGGACACTTCCATCACCACATTCACTATGAAGGCAACAACAATAATTTTATTTATAGTGGACACTTGGTTGGAAGTTTTGTATTTGCACCTTTCTTTGCAGCATAGTATGCACCAACAAACTAAGAATTGTGCACATAAGCAGAAAAAAGTAAGGAAAGCATGGCATGGAAATGTCCACGCTAAACTGCATAT
>NW_009921374.1:0-24129 GCF_000696875.1 Nestor notabilis | reverse complement strand
CCTGCTGAAAATCAACTCTTCAGTCACCTGTCTTGCTACAGACTTACTGACAGACATGTTCTATCAGTTAATAGCAACTATATTGGACTAGCAAGTTACACACGCTTTGCCAACACCAAAAGCAAATACATTAGAGCCATAGTGACCCTGAGATTTATGTCCATGTTCCTGTAGGTTAAATATCATGATGCTATGATGCAGTATCAACATGAGAACATGTTCCTTTTTATAAAGCCAAGAAACACGTGAAACGATGCTGCTTCAGCTCAGATGAGCACACTGGCATTGGAAATCTGCTAGGTCCAGCTAATGATGTCCTCAGTCTCTGGTTTGGAATAAGCACGCTAACCTTGGTTTACATTTTTATGGTGTTTTTGCTGGTGAAAGTCCCTTGTGGCATCATCTAAAGACAGTAACAGCTATAAAAACAGCAAACACTATTCATGTTTAACCATTTACTGAAAAACATACTTTAAAAAAGGTAGGGAGACTTTTCAGAGGTATGAATAGGAGGTAGACACCATCACTTTAAGGTGTTTTGAAGGCCATTCATAATCTCCCTTAATACTTAATAAGTGGCACTTGAATAATTATTAACTTGTTTAAATTCCAAAATTATGATAACGGTAAAATGATTATGGTCTCTGGGTTATACCTAAAGATCATAAAGTCAGAAAGTTCAGAGAGAGAGAGGTACATGAACATAGATAAGCACCTGTGAAAACACTTCTAGAAGGATAAGAACAATTGCTTGTGTTTCACTTGGGTGGAAACAGCACAGAAGCATTACTGTTAGTTCCCCATGCATCTCGCATCGATGACAGAAGGTCAGGAAAAAATCCCCAGTACCTATAAGCATCTCCACTGCTCTATCATAACTAACCTGTTTTTCTGCATCGCTGAAACACTACTGAGTCTCAAACACAAGGCAACTTTGTCAGGTCTAGTCCACACCCAAGAAAAACAAAATACTCCAAGAGAAGAGACAACACATACAATACTATCACACAGTAAAGAACAGTTCAAATTTCAAGTTGGAGTCGCTATAAATAAGTGATCTTTAAAAAGTCTGAAATAGTAACTTACTTTTGAACAAATCCTGTGCTGTGTAAAACTGGAAATATGTTTGATAAACACTGTACCTCAAAATAAATTAAAAAAAAAAAAAAGAGAGAGACTGCCAGGAAAAAAAAAGTGAGAAGTCTCTAAAAACCCTTAAATAATATTATCTTATTTTACTAATAACAACAGTAAGTTTACTTCTGTCTTATTCTCACGTACCTTTCCTTTTAATGGCCTACGGCTTACTGTTCACAAATTCAAAAAATATTTGTAAATACACAAAAATAAAGCTTAAGAGCACACAATATAAAAAATGTTCCTTTTCAAAAGCATTACACTACTATTATTGAAAAGTGCACTACAATTAATCTGCAGGTCAGAGATGCTTTGGTCATGGACGTAACTTCCACCATGAACTCCTCAACAAAGTTCTCCATCTTCTTAATTAAATGAGAAATCTTTCATCCACGAGGGTTTTGGATGCCAAATTCTTCTGCCCAAGTGTACTACGAATAAACCTAAATATCTAAGAACATTTTAGAAAAAATGTATTAATGAAGAAATACTTAAACCAGAAGGTTTCAGTAACTAACACAAAGTAGTAACTTCATATTATCTTTAAATTGTAAATAACATGAGTGAATTAGGTGCTTAACTCCTTTCAGTGTTTTTGAAACATTTTTGAATCTCTATCCACCCTGAAATATGATAAAATTATGTGTGATTAATCTCAACAGATATTTGTGTTTTCTATTGAAAGTTATTTGTAGCCTCATTATTCATGACAGGCATATGAATAAAAGTAATTTCTCACAAGCCTTTCTGACAAAAAATCACATAAAAAGAACTATTTTATAAGCTCTCAGTCTAGTCCTCTGTCACCGCACTCTGCTGACTTACTGCTTTAATTATGTAGATAACTGTATAAACTTCTACACTAACTCAGGGTTTTAAAATATGACTTTGTTCTTAAATTGAGATTTACCTCTTGTTGCAAATATGTTAGAATAGCTGCTAAAACAAAACTTTGGGAAGCCAGATCCACAACGGAGAAAAACAGGATGTCAAAGATGAGCAGCGTTGTCTCATTGCCGTAATAGAGAACATCACTGAAAGACTGTCCTTCATCTGGAGAAAGAAGATAATTGTGGAAAAAATATTACTTCTGTGAAGTGCAAGTTGGTGGAGTTCATCAGCACACTGAGAAAGCTGGTAAGAAAACAGGAAAGTCAGAGTGAAAATTAGTTGTGGCACTCTATGGTAGTTATGTCAGTCTATTTAAGCAAAATAATTAGAACCCTTTCACTTATCAAATGGCTTCATACTGACGGAACACAGAAGTGACACATGCAACTTTATTCTCTCATGAAATCTCAGCTGGGTTGTTTAGAAAAGGCTGCTTTGAACAAGAAGCAGCAGATGTAACTTCCTTGTCACTGAAATTTTTAGCAAGTGTTAACTCTGTCCCCTACTCAACAGAAGAAGAAAAACATATGCTTGAAGCCTTACTTCAGAGCTTGACATTACCTTTGTTCACTGATTAACAGTTTCACAGAAAAATGGGCCTTTTTCATAGCCAAAGTAGTCTAGACCCCTCACCCACTCCTCTATCAAAAATCACCACTTTCAAAAGAGAAAGGAACTCTTCTCCCTTAAATTTTCAGAAAAATGTCTAGTGCAAGTTTTATTGGAAACTGCATATTTTTATTATAAACTGTATATGTACTGCCATGAAATCCTGATCTGTATTTAGAACTCTGGGAACTGTGGCAGTCTAAACCATCAAACAATATATTTATATCAATGTTTATGATTACAAACTTTGAAACAATGGCAGTCAAAAGACCAAAGCTTTGTTGACTAATGCACAATTTGGAGACATCACATCGTGCTTATACACTTAATTCTAACTCAGACATTGCATACCTGACAATATTTATGGCTGAGGAGACCTGGGGTTTAGAACAGGGTTTTAGAATGACTGATAAAGGAAACCATATCCTGGGCTGCATCCAAAGGAGCATGACCAGCAGGTCAAAGTAGGTGATTCTGCCCCTCTGCTCTGGTGAGACCCCACCTGGAGTAACTGCATCCAGCTCTGGCGCCCTTAGCACAGGAAAGATACAGAGCTGTTGGAGCAGGTCCAGAAGAGGGCCACAGAAATGATCAGAGGGCTGGAGCACCTCTCCTATCAGGAAAGGCTGAGAGAGTTTGGCTTGCTTAGCCTGGAGAAGAGAAGGCTCCAGAGAGACCTTAGAGTAGCTTCCAGTGCCTAAAGGGAGCTTATACAAAAGATGGGGACAGTCTAAGGGGGCCTATAGTAATAGGACAAGGGGTAATGGTTTTAAACTGAAAGAGAGGAGATTTAGACCAGAAATAAGGAAGAATTTGTTTTTACAATGAGGGTGGTGAAATCCTGGCACAGATTGCCCAGAGACGTGGTAGATGACCCATCTCTGGAAACATTCAAGCTCAGGGGCTCTGAGCAACCTGATCTAGTTGTAGATGTCCCTACTCACTGTAGAGGCCTGGACTTGGTGACCTTTAGACATCCCTTCCAACCCAGCCTTTTCTATGATTTTGCAAGATGTGGAATCAGCGACTGAGGCTGAAGCAAGTCCTAGTTACAAGGCAGATACTGGCCATCTGGCAACATTTATTACTAAAGATAGTGTTTTACTATGACAGGGAAGGAGAGCCCAAGCCATTAGTGAATTAGATACAGCTCAGACAACCAAACTGACCAAAAATACCAGATGACAACCATGGCTAGTTGGAAAGCATGTGCTGCATTACTGGTTATGCAGCAAGGTTTGAGATTCAAATTAGGCTTCAGCTTTTGCAGCTCCAGGGTCATAAAGCAAGAAAAGCTCTGCACAGCTCAGTGATGTAATCTGCAGATGCTGTTATTTAAGAATAATGACATATTTAGGATGTATAATAGTTATCTGGTAATACCTATGAATTGGATTACAGTTCTGATAGGTTTAGAATTTATAAATTCTAAATAACAGTGAGGCAGGAGAGCCACGTACTTGAGGGTCTCAAAATGAAGGCTTGCATCATCTTAGATCACTAGCTAATGTTTAGTTTTCATGCAGGTGATGGCCATATTTATGGTTAGGGGTAGAACCAGGGTCTGAACTGAGGTTTTCAAAGATAATTTCTGATGGCTTCTGTACAGCTCACAGCTCAGGAACAGAGGAAGCAGACTGGTATCAGGCCTGAGTTTACAGCTCCTATTTCACTGTGGTGTGGATACTGGTCCCCAGACCACATCTGTTTGTTAACAGAAGACCAGGATTCTGGGTTTCAGAACCTGAAGGAAGTTGAGGAAGTGGAGGACCTAACACTGGATGGCGATTCCAGTCACGCAGGTACTGGTCACCTGGCAGTAATTATTAATAAGTTAAGGTTTTTAGAGCCTTGGTGTTCCACAGCATCAATCTTCCAGGGGTTCTGATTTAGGAACCTAGGTTGAAGGTTGAGATATGGTCAAGAACTTTCACTAAAGCTATTTTTAACACATGTACTGGTCACTTGGCAATCCTTACGGCTAGGTTTAGCATGGGGCTGGGATTCAGGATGTTGCATTGGAGAACCCAGGTGTGACTGATTTTGCATAGCTCGAGGGACCAGAATCAGAACTGGTGTCATCCCTGTTTCTGCTGGAATACTAATTTTTGCTGTAAGCATTGGCAATACTTAAAAGCTTCGAAATAAAATATTCAAGAACTCAAATACTTAGTGGAGTCTGCAAAGATGAGTGGTCTATTGACATCAAGTATTCCATTAAAACGTCTTCACTGTGATCAATATCCTCTTCTGTACTTTTGGTTGTTTCATAAGAAATTTGATACTAGATATTAAGAAATATCATGAAGCTATTTAAATATTGTGGGTCTTCTTGCCATTTACAAGGTGCATGTTGGATCCAGATAGCAAGTCAAAAGGAGCACTTCATAAACATGTGCCCATCTCTACAGCTTATCTTTTTAGCTGCCTAAAAGAAGTCATTGCAGTTAAGCTACTAAATATAAATAGGGTTTCCGTAACGTGGAGAACTTCTCTTCAGTCCCTCCCTTACAAGCGATCATTTAATGACCCCTCCTGCTGCAAAGTCCAGTTCATATTGTAAATCCTGGGAAAGAAGTCTACACAGAAGCCTACATACTTAAAACAGTACAGATACTGAGTCACAAATCTGTTTACCACTGTAAAAAAGACTCTTCTCTATTGGTTCCATGAACTCCATGCCAAGAATCCGCTCAAACAGCAATTTATCTTTAACAATGTAATCCATTTCTTTATGAGCCTATAAAAAAAAAGAAAAACAATACTTGCTGTTGAATGACTTCAAAGAAAACGTACTTGTTACAAAGTGAAGTACAGTTTCATTTTCTGAGGGAAAAAAGCACTGGTCTATTCAAAGACAAAAATAAGTACATAACAAAAAAGGATTTATCATTTTTAATAACAGACTGTACTGTTGCACAGTACTCCAATTATTTCTTTTGAATGAAGCACTGTTCCAGTCCTTAACAACAAGTCCTTAAGCACATATGCTTAAAGAGAAATTTCAGTCTTTCAGATTTACAATATTTAGTCTTTTTCCTTAATATAGAAGTGTCAAAATACATACGTGATTAATAAAAGAACTGAGAAATTTGTTCATGGTGTTGTATGCCCTTGTGCTTTGTTCGAAAGTATTTGCAGATGAGTCCAAAAGTCTAGCAGGACCACGTCTCTGAAATACAACATGTCCGTGACTTCAGTAGAAAAATTACATATTTTAAATAACATTTAGAAAACACAAGTATCTCACTTACTCTTGTTAGGGTTTCATGAATCCTGTCATAGTGCAGTCGCATTTTTCTTGAAATGGACATCTGAAATGTCTGGCCATCTGTGTTTGGTAACAAACCTCTCTGACTACACAGATTTTCCTATACAATTAAAGCAATTGTAAATTACTAAAACATTATTTGTGTCATTCATAGACCCTCAAAAATCAAAACCTTTTCATTTCCTCTCTTTCAAGTACACACTGAATCGACTGCAGTCTCGGTTCTATTTGAGCCGTATTTTCTTAGGACATGAAATCCTGACCCCTGCTGTCACAAACTCATATTCCCCTTTTCACATGTGTGCAGTTCATTACCTTCTAATACATCTTTTGTCATTCACTCTGAAGCCTTTTCTTTTATATTTATCATTTATTCCATACTTGTCCTGCCTTTTCTGTGCTTTGGATTCATGACTTTTTCCATATGCATTTCAAGTCACATTTAATAAATTTCAACCCCCGCAAGAAAACAGAAAATTAGATATCTCCACAGGGAAAAACCTTCTTTTCCAAAATTATATTGAATTAAGCAGTTAGGAGAAAAATTACAGGGAAACACCTATAAAAATTATATTATTAAAGAGATTCCTGTATATTTCAATGTTTAAAATTTAATTTTCGCATGGTTATGTTTTTTTCTGTCCATTTATTACTGAAATAGCAATATCCTTTGTGTAAGGTACTTTCTTCCTACTTGTCCCTACAAAGATGCAAGATGTCATGAAATTTAATGCAAACTGCTCCAATCTTGTATGAGCCATTTTACATTTGCTTGACCTCACAGCAAAGGTACAACATATGAAAAACTAGAAAAAATACTTATTAAAATTAATTTCTGTACAGAGTAAGTTATATCACCATAAGATAAAAGATGGAAAAAAAGAATTTCTTGCAAGAGTTAATGTTTCTTTATTAGGAAAGCTGCATGCTTATGAAAAGTTTCAATATCAAGAAGAAGGTTCTTAAATTTTTAGAAGATGAAAGGCTTTTTAGATAAACAGAAATTATCTATCTATGAAATATGAAGAAGTATCAGAGAAGAAGAGATAGTAAAGAGCTAGTTTAAAGAACTATTGAGTCTTACATATACACACCAATAGGTGGTATCTTTTAAGTATCAGAATGCAAAGGTGTGGGGGATTTTTATAAAATAAATAATTAGAGCAGGTGTAAACTTCAGTACTTTTACTTACTGCTTCTCTCTTTAGGTTCCTATTCATTTCTTCCATATTGGTATCTGCATGTCCATGCACAGAGCGACCATGGATATAATAACCAAAGCAGCTGTGTGACAAGAGAAACACTGAAATCTAAAAGAGATGGGGGAAAAGAAGTATAGTTTAATTAAAAATTATAATTTTATTTTCAAATGTTTGAATTCCCAGTGGAGACCAGCAAGACCTTCTACAAGTACCAAGTAGGCAGGTACCAAAATAATATGGCAGAAAAAGATTTAATAATTCTTCTACTGATTAGTTTTATCTATGTTTAACTAGAAACACACACCAGCTTCAAGTTTAGTTTATCAACAAGGATCAGTACTTAATTCCACAGAGCCCAAAAAATTAAAGCAAAGTTATTAGCTTTTATTTGATTCAAAAATTATATCTATGATACATAATACATATGTAAGATGCCAGTTGAGCTCCTAGGAGACTGTATTTAATGGAATTTTATTCAGTATGATAGAATGTTTATATATATCATATAAACCCCAAAATTAACTCTCTTGACAACCCATGCATTATGTGGGTGCTATGCAGAAGAGGAATAACCAAGGCTGGAGAGACTGATAAAAGGGGTTAATCTCTGTATTTTTAAAAAGTTCTGTACAAATGAGCCAATCCAACCTGTTCTGACTGCACCCTTCCTTGGTTAAAGAGGAATTCCTGCAATGCAAAGCTTCAACACCCGTATTAAAACTAGAGAAAGGAAAGTAGTTCATATGTGTTTAAGTGAAAATGCATGGAAAAGGTGGTAAATGTCCAAGAGGGACAACCGTGAGGTTCAGCTCTTGAGGGACAACCACAAGATAGGAGCAGAAACTGATATCAAATAATACCAAGACAGATGTGCCTATAAAAGAAAAGTACTAAAATGCAAACCAGTGGACAGAAGGGCAGCAAATTCTGTCATGACTTGTTACTTATAAATTCTGTATGAGCATATGTAACCAACTTAACTTCATGAACAACCTAAAAATCACACATCTAGAAGAACATACTGATACCTATAGTTCTCTGGAACTTTTTCCATTTAAAGTTCAACTGAAATCTTCTTGTAGATTGCAGCAATAGTTAGCTGAAACAAGCATTTACTTTGGCTGTTAGCTTGCAATCTCTGATTTAATTAAATTAATAAATACTATTTAATGTTCTTGAAACTACCTTATGTATTATTCTATCAAAAATGCCACTGTACAAATGAGACAAAGAAATACTTACATTGCTCACGCAACACAAATCAACAAATTGGCTTATCTTATCTTCAACAAATCTCTCATAACACACAGAAAAAAATATAATCTGAAATAAATCAACCAAATTTTCTTTTGTTAGTTCATCAGATTTGACTTCACAGTTTAACACCCACAGATTACAGACTTCTGTAATGGCCACTAGTGCCAATAGAGTCTATGAAATGGGTTTGATATCTTTCCTCTAAGAAGTAAAATTGTAGCAATAATCTGCTTTTCATTTTGAACTTGGAGATCATAGAATGGTTTGGGTTGGAAAGGACCTTAAGGTCATCTAGTTCCAACCCCCCTGCCATGAGCAGGATGCTCCAAAGTTGTTTAAAACAAACCAAAGTAATTGCATAAATTCACATCTTTGAGAGGGTTAAAATTCTAGCTACAAACTATGATACCTCATAGCTCAGAAGATGCATTTTGAGTTCTAGGGGTGTCCCATGCTAAAGCAGCTAAAAGCCTAGATCAGGCAAAACAGTTTAGAATATACCCAGTGCTATGACACTTAGTATGGAGGGCCTAGTGATACATTCTAGCTTCCAAGATCCAGCTGGAAATGACATTTCAGTATGTGTGTGTTTCCCATACCTGTAGGCCAGCAATGGCTAACCAGACTGCAGCAGACACACCAAATCTTAAAACGCGGCTCCAAGGAGCTATGTAACTCTCACTGCTTCTTGCAAGACTGGAAGAAGAATCCATTAAAGCCAGGTTTGAAAATCCCACCACCTGGAGAGATTAAGAAGGCCAACGTAACAACATGAGGCAACAAGTAGTATTAATTATGACACTGTTCCATTATAACAGGAAGTATGAATTAAAAATTAGGAAAAATGGACCTGGGAATAGTAGCATGTTCACTATGTACAGCCCAACCGTGTGATCCAGTGCTATTACTGAGAAACATAATTAAAAACATAACTGTACCTATATGTGTTGATACATAAAATCAAAAACATACGCACCTAAGTCTCATGAGAACTCAACATTGATGTTTACTGAAAAACTTCAAAAGATTCTATTGTTGGACTGCACAGGGATATTATTTCTCCCAAATTTCAGCTTTTTGGTCCTGTATATTCCAGTGTTCAAACAAATTTTTTAGTCTGTTTTGCAACCGTGAGAAACTGATTTTTTGTTGTTTTGTTGAACAGAAATGTATTTCCGTCCACTGCCTTTATGGCTGAATCTATTTTAAACAAACAATCTAGAGGAAGTTCCCAAATAAAATAGAGAAGAGAAACACCATGTCTTGGAAGACTTAAGAGGTAAAAAATACATGAAAATTTTTCCAGAACCACAGCTACACAGAAACGTATTTGTGGTGGGTTCATCCCCACCACAGTGGGACTGGGAACAGGAAAAAGAAAAGCAAGAAAACTTGTGGGTCAAGATAAAGAAGTTTAAGAAGCAAGGAAAAGGGAAGAAGAAGGTGAAAAACGCTTCCACAACAAGCGATGCAAAGGCTCTATCAGTATCTCTGACAAGTAGACTGGTGCTCAGCCAGTCCCCAGAAAATCCCTCTCCTCTATTTTTACTGCTGAGCATGATGGTATATGGTATGGAACACTGTTTTGGTCAGTTGGGATGCTGGCTGTGGTCTCTTCCCAGCCTCTTGCACAGCCTCAGCCTGTTCCTTGGGGACCTCGGTGCTGTGCAAGCACTGTTCAGCAATAGCCAGTACATTAGTGTGTTGGCCCTGTTTTAGCCACAGCATCCTATGGACTGCTATGAAGAAAATTAACTCCACCCTGGCCAGACCCAGTACAGTATTGAAAAGCTCCATTCTGCTGCCAGAGTGCTACCTGCACCAACCACGTGGTCAGCACTGCCCCCGTGATAGTGCCAAACAGTGACTGCTTTGGTGCCAGACATGAGGCCTGTGGGGAGGGAGACTCCTTCTTCTATGCTTTCCAGCTTCCTCCAATTATTACTTTTCCTGGCTTGTTTTCTACTACCGTACAGCCTGTCAAAATGATTAATGAGAATGGAACAGTCACTTTATTAAAACTGCTAACCCAAGAAGACAGGCTTTGAGCATTACAGAAGTTCCCTCCTGTAGTGACCAGCTGATTGCTATATCTACTCCTGTGCTTTATACTTCTCTGGAAACAGCTCCAATCTTCAGCATGGCAATGAAAGTTATAAAGATTATCTGAGGTTTCCATAAACACTGATTTACCCTATTTAAAGATCTTTCATGACCTTCTCCACCATCAGTGGCAAGAAAGGGGTTCTCCAGAGGAGTTATAGAGTAAGATGTTAATCTCTCTGTACTGAAAGTAGCCTCTCCCTTCTGGTAATACCAGCAGCTTACACAGAGAAATATGAGATTAGTTTGGGGAATACATGCTCTTTTTTTTCTCATTCTTTCCTTGTAACGTGGCACCTAAGATGGTCCTGGCCTGTGTTTACCAGCAGCAAAACTACTGATGTAGTAACTGAGGAAAGCTTGGGTGTATTTACCATATTTAATTATAAAGAAAAATAGGCAATTAAAAAAAGAAATATAAAAATGTATTAGAAATATGTAAAAGAACCTAACATAAACAACTATATGCCACATGCTTTAAGAGTACTTCCCAAAGTAATAGTACTTCCCAAACTGCAGAAGAAACAAACCAATATGTTTTTGAAAAGCTAAAGCACAATTTTTCATCTATCCTTAAGCTGTAACTGAAGGCATACTTCCTTGTGTTATGCCATCAGGAAAAGAACTGGCACATTTCATTTCCTGCTCTACGAAAGGTCACTATAGTTCAGATAAATATATAACTTGAAATAAAGCTGTTGACTATTGCAGGAGAGAGCCAGTAAGCAAATAAAGAATTGAGTGTGTACACAGATTTATCAGTCTCTTAAGCCATTTAGAGTAACTCATTACCTTAAAAAAAACCCAAACAAAAGTAACAGAGGTCTCTAAGCTAATTAATGGGTGGGTTGGTTTTTTTCCCCCCAAGTGTTCCTTAATAAAATGTTGCAATGACCTATACATACAGATTTTAAAATGTATTAAAATAATTATTTTACTAAGTTACATGTTTTCAGGGGAACTTGAAGGTTACCCAGAGAGTGCAAGAGTTAAAAATCAGACCCTTATATTACACTCTGATTGTGAATTGTAAAAACTTAATAACAATAATACTAGTAATAACAATACCTCCAGAAAGAAAAGAACTGCAAACACTTGAAAGACAGGATTTATCTTCCTCACTGTCTGAATTTCATTCCATTCATTTGCTACAAAATAGGTCCTCCATATGCTCACAGGTGCAGCAGCACTTTTAATAACACCTTCACCTAAAAAGAATACATACAATCAAGCTCTGAAATTTAATAGCTGATATTATATCTGAACTTAACCAAAGCTGGTTATCCAAACAAGCAAAGTCTGAGTTACCTTCAACTCCTTTAACAACTCTGCTCTTAGGTCTTTCCCAGTCAATAAAGAAAATATCTATAGTAAGCTGTGAAACCAGCAGTTGTAAGAATTGCAGAGCCTAAGAAAGAAAAAGGAGAAATACAACAAGTAAGGACAGCAAAAGCATATAGACAAAGATGAAGAAACAGTCATTGCACAAGTCAATCATTAAACATAACAAGCAATATACTTGAAAATGCAACTTTGGAACCAACTTGTGATTTTTTAAATTTTTTTTTTAATGTAGAAGCTGGGAATAACGGTCATATGATGACACCAAAAATTCTAAAGAAAATACAGCAAAGTAACAAATTAAAAAAAGAAAAAGACTAAGTATTTCCCCATAACCTATTAACCTGTATTATGAATTCCAATGCAATATAATACCTATAATTAATAAAATACTTGTATATCCCATGGAGACAGAATACCAATTCCAGAATTCAATAAATAGGTTTGAACATAATTATTTTAATGTCTTCCTTTTAATCAGGAATTGACAGCACTTACGTTCTGCTTTAAAAGAAAGCGCTTGCTTGATATAGTATTACTTGGGTTTCTTTACATCTTTATCCTCAAAAAAGTAATTTTCCATAGATCATCTTCCTTAGACATTTGTTTCTATATAAAGACTCCACAAAACAAATTTCTATGGGAAAATGACTTAATTCTTAGAGTAAAATAATTGTTTACATCTATATACTAATAAAATGAACTCTACAAGATGTTCAAAAACAAGCCTACTGAAAATAGAGAGAAGCGTGTGTTGAAATGCCTTTAATGCCTGAGCAAAACCGTATTTACCTTTAAACTAAATGCACATGCTATGTAGGTAACAAAATCTTCTTCTTGAGATGGAAGTGGTAAAAGGACAGAGACAAACTGCTGACCCTATAATTGAGAAGTTGTATTAAAATAGAATGGATGGCATAAGTGACAACATACCAAGTGCTTAAAAGTTAGTAACATTTTGCAGAAAAAGATCAATATTTAATGTGCAATCATTTGGAATTTGTAATATTCTTGAAGTAACTATTGAGCACACTGCAAGTACAGTGAATCCTAAGGAAAAGAAACACGAGAACACAACAATTTAAGCACACAAACCAGAATATGATATAGAACTTGCCTCAATAGTCTGACCAGAAAAATAATTAAAAAAAAAAAAAGAAAGGAAAAAGAAAGAAAATTAATTCTTCTGTAAAGATGTATGCAATATTAATAGATTTTCATAGCCCCCAAATCTGGAAAAAACACTTACTTTGAAAAACACAAGCCAATAAATCCCTGTGCCCACTGTGATGATAAAGAAAACGTTGGCAAGGTCTCCAGCATAAAACAGTAAGAACTTCAAAACTGTCTGCAATTATAAAAACACACTGTAGAGATCTGTAAAACTGATCAAATAATGCATACGTACATTTACATAAAATGTCATGCAGCTCACACTACAGGAAACTCTACTGAAAAGAAGCCTTGAATAAACTTTCTACTGTGGTCATATATTCATGGTACATTCAGTATCTGAAACTCCTACATGCTGGTCTTTGTTCAAAGAAGAATTAATCTGAAAAGTTAAGTCCACTCAACGGATCAGAATAGTTCTGTAAATACCTTGATTTTTAGCAAAAGTGTTTCCTAAATGACAAAATCAGAATTCAAATTAAAAAAAAAAAGCAAAAAACCTACTTCCTCAGGTAAGCCTAACTCCAGGTCACATTTCTATGCAGCTAGGCTAGAAATTATTTCAGTTTCCTTAAGAAATAGAATAGTTTTATCACTGGGAATGATAGCAAAGGTCTCCTTAAAAAAAGGAAGATGTGTCCCTTTTTAGGTTGCCAGCTGTTTATACCTGCAAGTCTATTATAGAGCTTCCTGTACGCCTCTTCCAGCCCGCAGTCTTGAGAAGGGACCATAACACTGCGAGCCCACTCAACACACCCAACGTGATCTGAAGAGAATGAAAAGTTATCAGCAGATATTTTTAAAAACCACAAAACATAAGTAAATCATATTGATGAATTAAAGGGAAGCACAACTTACATCAGTCTGAACCTGAGCCTCTGACTGATTCATCTCATAACTGACTGAGAAGGAAACCTGAATATTAAGATACAAAAAGTAAATATGCATAGAAATTCTGAAATGCTACAACCATTATAGACAATGGCAGTTTTCACACTTTGAGTTGGTGGGAATTCCCATCTAGGGCTACTACAGAAGTACAACATCTATCTTCTTTTACTGTATACATCTGACCTATTGTACTACAACACCAAGCTTAGTACTATACTAGCATATGCTCTGCTATACTTAGTGCAGATTTTACCAACAGTGATGCTGGGGATTGATGCCTGCTACCTGCAAGTTATTAGCTGTACCTAATTATAATCCTTCCAAATGTGTGGGGTTTTTTTTCCTTCTGAAAGGAGACACCAAAGATTTGACACTTGCCCTTTCACTGGTATTGAGTAAAAGTAACTTCAACGTAACTACACCGATATGCAAAATCATAAAGTGAGGTCTACAGAGCTCAGACACCATTTTTTTCCAGCTTGACTGAAACAGAAATTGTCATGCAGCACCAAAATTGCTCCCTTTAGCTTAAATATCTATGTAACCTAAGACCTCTTTTGACTTGGGTTTGAAAAGTGCGATTAATAAATCAGTTCAATTAAGATAGCACAAAGGTCTCACCATCACACTCTGGGTTTCAGGGTTTTCGACAAGCACATCTGTGTAAGCAATAGTAATTAGAGGAGGGTAGATAGTTCCTCTCTGATTACGGGATGCCAGACGAATACTGCAGCAACATAAACAGAGTATTATTTTTAATACTGAAAATGGATGAGTTGCTTAGAAAGTATTATCTGAAATTGTACTAATAGGAAAATACTAAATGGACAGAGCAACCTGATCAATAAAATGAGAGTTACAAACCCAGTGACATGGCAATTCACATTTTAAAAGCAACAGGAGTGTACAAAGGCACAGACTTAAATATATAAAAAGCTGGGAAGGATTGTTTATTTGTAAGAAAATACCTGAATCAATCTTTACCTACTGCTCACATTACAATAGCCACAACTGAAGTAAATTCCAAAAGGTAACTTTTCTCAAAACATTACAGAATGACCTTTCCTATGTGTCTGTTGATTGTTTCAAAGGGGTGGGGTAGGAGGGTGTTTTCCTAAGATACATAAACTAATCCTTATTTTTTTAAATAATTTAATATGTAATTCTCAGCAAATGGGGTTAGTACATTAAATTAATCTTCAATATGATTACTTGTATGGATCAATACTCTGTGCTACTCAGCCATCGTTTTAACTAATAAGTTGTGAAGAAAAGCTGAAGAAAAAGGGAGATCTCAATTTTTAAGACTGCCATCTTAGAGAACAATGTTACATGAAGAAGGAGAAAAAAAGATTCTTCCAAAACATATTCCAGCTGAGATTAACCATCGGTAACGACCCTAACAGGTAGTCTCACAATTTCAGTTAAAGGACTATGAGCCTATTCTGGATTGTACAACAGAATATGCAACGGTTTGTAAAAAAACAATACAGAGTATGAAGGAGTATCCTTGTATAGAGTCAGAAACATACACGTTGAAAAAGAATTAACAGGAGCTTTCAGGTCTTTCCAGATGAATGAATGCCTGCTAACTTGCATTATGCATACATAGACCGATCCATCATACCTGGAAAGTCATCACAGTAATTTTAATCCCCACAAGTCAATGCTGTGTTTTCTAACCCACTTGTCAGAACAACCTATGGAAACTCTTGCTACTTCCAAGTATACAATGGAAAAAGCAGCACATGACAGATTAGAAACAACATAATAAACCAACTTTCTTTTAAGACTGCACAAAATCTACTGTATTTTCCATGTACTATGTATTATATGCAACTAATCACCTTATTGTTATTTTGCTAGCAATCCGAAGTACTCTTGGTAGTTTTCCCAAATCATTTTCTTTTCCACTTAGCGCATCCACCAAAAAAAATCGACGAGTCAGAAGCCAGTTGTTCATATTACTGCCTTTAAAAAAAACATAACAGTCCCATATTATGTAAGAAACTAATTCAACACACAAAGGGAATGAAATCTACTAGAAAGCACGCATGTAACTGTATAATACATCTAACTGTATCCAGGAGACAATACTATTTATTTTCAACTTAAATAAATACATAATGAAATCAATTGATTGCGCTGGTGTTTGCAACCAAAGTTTGCACTTAACAGTATGAGAACCTGCCTACAAAATATTAAATTCTTACAACAGAAACAAGTTATGATGTGTTGTGGTATCTTTAAAGACAACTCACTAACAGTACTTAATACAAATTCTTTCTATCTTAAGTTATTCAAAAGCTATTTAAATTCACAGAAATGTACTACAACAGTCTTACCTTGATTAACAAACATTTCACTGTACTGAAGATTCAAATTTAAAACTGGCACGTCCCAAAGATATTGTTGTCCATTCTCATCATTATATTCAAGGAATAGGTCATAAAAAACTGGATTAGCAAAATCCAATAAAATCTTGGAAAGTGAAATTTTGCACTGTAAGAAAAAAACATTAAAATAAAAATACCACTTTAGCCATTTAATGATTTTATCAAGTTGTGGATTCTTCCCCTACAAAATCATTGCAGAATCTGTCCCACTTCTTCACAAGAGAAGGCATTCCAGCTACTTGCAAGCAATTACAAAATCCTAACAATTTTTGTACAAACCCCTTGGTAATTATCAGAATGACTAGAATGGCTGACGTGGAGAAGGAAGCTCTGCTAACATTTTTCAACACATTAGAAAAAAATTCCTAGCAAATTTCACAGACATAAAATTTGAAACAGCATAAACACTGAAGTCAAGAAGTATGAACACTGGAGTTGTGGGCTCACTAGTACAGGAGCGAAAGTACAAGAACCAGTACAAGAGCGAAATGGAGCTACTTGATAAGAGTCCAGCACAGGCCACTAGGATGATGCAGCAACTGGAGCACCTACCTCTCTTATGAAGAAAGGCTGGGAGAGCTAGGGCTGTTCTGCCTGGAGATGAGAAGGCTCAGGTGGGAACTTCTCAATGTGTACAAACACCAGAAGGGAGGGCGCAGTAAACAGGGCCAGGCTCTTTTTGGTGGGGCCCAGCGACAGGACCCAAGGCAATGGGCACCAACCAAAACAGGAAGTTCCCTCTAAGCATCAGGAGACATTTTTGCACTGTGAGTGAGGGTCACCAATCACTGGGGCAGCTTTCCCACACAGGCTGTCAGAACCATGTCTGTGGCTAGTTGAATTTAGCATCTAAGTATATACAAGCTCACTAATACAAATGCCAGTTCAATTAATTTTGATTATTTTATGCAGTAAACAAGTTTTGTGATGTACACAAATAATTTTTAAACACTACATTTATTTCAGTCAATAATAAAGAAATTAAAATAAGCAACAATTTCACAAGGAAGAAATCTACGTTGCAGCTTATGGCTAAAGTCCAGAGGTCCTTCAACATGCACTGAATTACCAACGATGTATAAAAAACCTTAATCCAAAATGCAGAATAGCATTTTATCTCTTACTTACACTTTGTTGGTAAGTTGTTCCAAATGCATAAGCTGCATTCAATTTAGTTTGGGTATCAGGACAAAGCTGAAGAAAACATAATTATAATTAGGTTAAATCAAAGGTATAATTTTCTTTCATGAAAAGTATTTACAGGTACCCCAAGCTGTTTATGTATTCACAGTTCAAACAAAAGACATTTTGGTCAATTTTTTTTAAGAAGAGAGGGATTAATCTTGAAGACTAAACACAATTCTTCATTGTACTAATATTGGTGTTCTTAAAATGCTGCTTTAGCTTTTAAATACTTGCATAGTGTTTTTGAGTTCCATCACTGAAGTTGAGACCTGTGGAAGCAGCATCCAACCAGACAAGAATAATCTTTCCGGGGACTGAATGTTCAATGCACTGTGCTGCCTAAAGCTTTATTAGTGACTTCTGCTAAAGCTAAAAATCACATGAAAAAAGAATTCCACCTTCATATTACCCCTTTCCTCTTAAGCTGACATTCTCAGAGGACCAAAGTTATCACGACAACCAATAGGTTTTTTTTTCCCCTTTTTCAATGTAACTTTTAAATTTGCTGCAAAGAACAAGTCATTCTAAGCAGAACCCAGAAAAATGGGCCAAATTTTACCTAAATGGGCACTTAGTGCAGGGCATAGCCACTTTCTCCAAATGAAAATCAAGTCAAAATTTACATAATCACAATTCTGCTAGTGTGCAACTGAAATTCTGTGAATTGCTACAATTATGCACTGAGATTGCTTCAGCACTGCGATGTCTTATCATCACACTATCTATTATTTCGAAAGAGCCCTTAAACAGAAAAGTTATTAATTTCCCATTGATTTTTGATAGCTACTGAATGGCCTGCATTTAGGAAATTAATGTGTCCCAAGAAACCTTAAAATCTATGTCAGAATATGTAGTTTTCTATGCACACTAACTGACTTAGTAATCTTTTTTCTCAGACACTAGTTTTCTTTAAAATTTGAGAGGCAGATGCAGGAGAGTTCATCCTGGGACAGTAACAAAAGAAACAGCAGCCACTATCTAAATCCTGAATGTCAGCTGCTCATCTGTAGATACTGGAGCATTTGAAGTGACATGCTCAAAGAGAGACATGAAGAGCCTAGAAAAGAGGACAGACAATTTCCAATTGTTCTTGCTAATGTTCCTATTGTTGCCTGCTTAGGGAATTACTGACAGTGCCTAGATTGCCACTGGACTGCTAAACAAATTCTTCTCTGTAACATGTTTGCAGCTGCCAATTTCTGCTGTTACTCTAATTATTACTGCACCTTCTAACTTGCTTATTTGCGTTTTTCACACCCTATCTATACAGCAGGTACTGCCGAAGCACAATGTGTGTGTGCGCCAGTGAAATGAGAGTAAAGTATGTACTTTGACTTTTCTAGCCAGTGTTTACTATTCTATGTAAAGTATCCCAGCAGATTTTTATAACTTTGTTATGAAAAAGGCAGGCAGATGCTGCCCAAAGTGTTCATTTTATATAAAAAACCCCAAAGGAAATTAGCAAACAAAAAATCCCAAGAGAACTGAAAAAAAAAAAATGGGGTGGTAGATCAGTTTTCCTACCTCTTTTGACAGTGACATAACCACTGATTTGCTTGGCAAGCCCATAATCTGTGAAAACAGGTGACAGCATCTAACAGGGACATACTCAGTATCATCTATAAACACCTGTGGACTGAGAGCTAACAAATACACTTTTCTCCACAAGAAAAAGAGAAGTAATAATACATGGGTAACTGTATACTGAATGGAAGAAAGAGATTGTTAGTTCTAAAGGACTACTGATGGTTTTCAGAGCTTTCCAATCTGCCAAATTTATAATGGTGCAATAGATGAAGGCAATGTTGCTGAATATATACTTTTGATAATCATTGTGAGCAAGAATCAAGGGCTATTTTCCCTCATCTAGCTCTACAGTTATGAACTGTCACTAGTGTAGTAACCAGAATCTTGGCTTTTGTCTCAATTTGTCTAAAGGCAACCAGAATGTTATGGTATCAACAAAAGATAATTTAAATCAAACATACCTGTAAGATGCCTCCTTCCAAACTTTGCCATTTATGAAAGTTTCCTGCAGCATCAAAGGAGGCTGCAATAAATTGCAGCTTTACATCCTGATGATGAAAAATGATACACAAACAATGAAACTGACATAAAGTGGACATAAATATGTTAGGGACTGTTGTCTCATGGTTTGATGCTTCCCTAAAACTTTCAGCACAATGCTGCATTTTTCTCTCCCCTTTGATTTTGTTTTTTAATCTTGCTTTTGGTGGTTTACTTTTTAAAAAAACCCACACTTTACCATTCTTCTTCAGTTTCACTGGTGACATGGAAAAAGTTCCAAAGGAATGTCTACACAGGTAAACATGCCCTAAACTAATCAGAAATCTATGCAGACTTCTAATGTATACCACGCTGGGATCTTGAGCGCTTCCAGGAATTTCAGTGTTAGGAAGAACAGTAAGTATTTTAGTTGTTAGAACAACTGCTGCATTGCAATATTCTTTAGTTTAAAACACAACCTTTTAGAATATGGCTAAAAAAAGCCTTATTATTTTATTTTTGAGACAGTAAGAAAACTTAAGATAAATTTGGCGGTGTAACTGACAAACAGGTTACCACTAGCACTACTTACTTGCTGTGATTAGCTTAACTTGAATAAACCATTCCAGTTATTCTATTTTTACAACTAATCTGTAAAATAAAACACTTAACTATTTGATTTACTGTTTTATTTCTTCTTAAAACTGTGCCAGTTAACAAGCTACTTAAGCAGTTCATCCCTCCAAGGGATGGATACCTGCCTTTGTTAACATTGAAATGATTGTTTTTCCTCACCTCTTTTTGTTTTCTTTTTTTCCACCTAATTCACTGTAGGACGAGGAAAAGGCTGGAGTAACAGACTGAATCCGTCTCTGACACAACTCAGCTTGTAGAGATTTGTAACAGTAATATTTCTATTAATTCGTATTTATTATTTTTAACCATAATATTTTTTAATTTAAATGCACATCTTGGCATTATGAGAATGTGAGTATGAGAGCATGAGCAAAGCAAATGTGTGAGTGAATGAGTGCAAGTCAGCAAAATCATCTCACCTAGAGATTTTTCACATAAATATTGCCTTCCTCTTCCCTAAGATCTCACACTGAGTTTTGCTACACGAACTGCCTAAAAATTACCTTCAGTAGAGCCACATGTGTAACAAATCTAAACCTCTTTATGTGATTATGTCCTCTTCCTAACGTCTCCTTCCCCATGTCTACTACCCAACACCTACCTTATCTGTTCCTTTAAAACTGTTTATTTGCCTCAAGGACTTGGGATGCTAATCCCGGCCGATCACCGTAATATAGCCATGGAAGATTATGCCTCCTGAAAATAATTAAAATGTTTTCTCTGAAGAAACATAATGTTCTGCATCAAAGAACATTTAGAATAATAATTTCTATAAATACTGTTAAAGACCCAAAGTTATGGAAAAGGCAACTTACCAGAAGGCTATTGAATGAGCAACACCCAGCCTTGCTGTATTGATATAAATATACTGAAATAAACCACAGGCATCAGTACTTGAATAACTCAGTGAGTTCATGTTCATCACACACATATTTCCAAGAGCTTGGCATGCTGTTAGATTAGAGTACAACTGCAGTGGAGAAACACAAGAACACAGAAAAGTATTTAACCCTTCCTTCAGTGAAGCAGTCATAAAATTAATGTTGTCTTTAAGAAGCCACTCCTAAACCTTCATTCTTACTTGTGTCCTGGGTTCAGCTACATCAGTCATTTTTCTCCTTCTTAGTAGCTGGTGCAGTGCTGTGGTTTTGACTTTCAGTCTGGGAACAATGCTGATAACACCGATGTTTTTAGTTGTTGCTCAGTAATGTTTACTCTGACCAAGGACTTTCTCAGTCTCATGCTCTGCCAGGGAGGAGGGGAAGCCAGAAGGAAGCAGAGACAGGACACCTGACCCAAACTGGCCAAAGGGGTATTCCATACCACAGCACGTCATGCCCAGTATATAAACTGGGGGGAGTTACCCGGAAGGCCCAGATCACTGCTTGGGTCGGGCTGGGTATCGGTCAGCGGGTGGTGAGCGGTTGTGTCCTCTCCCCTTGTTATTCCTCTTATCATTATTATTGGTAGCAGTAGTGGTTTGTATTATACCTTAGTTACTGGAGTGCTGTTATCTCAACTCGTGGGAGTTACATTCCTTCGATTCTCCTCCCCATCCCTCCGGGAGCGGGGGGAGGAAGGAAGAGGGGGGAGGTGAGCGAGCGGCTGTGTGGTTCCAAGTTGCCGGCTGGGCTTAAACCACGACACAGAGAGAATGCCTACCAGCCTGGGAACTGCTATGCTGGGAATTAGGCCTGGGAATCAGAAACATCCTTGGGAAGTGCAGCTGGGTACCTAAATACCAGAGACATCCTGAGATACCACTGATAAGCACAAAAACAATGAACTGTAACAGCAACTTATTAGCTAGAAAGCTGAGAAATAGTTTGGAAAAGAGGGGAAACATTCTAAGAAAGTAGAAATCAGTAATTGCTATTGACTGTTCTAGCTGGAAGAGTAGAGAAACAGTCTGGAAAAATAAAAACTGGTCTGAGAATATGAAACATCGGCTGCTCCAGGTGGTGTTGTCCTACACCACATAAGGTATAAAAATGCGATATAAATGTGACCTTTAACCCAAAATGGAGAGTTAATCTGTCCCTGTCTGTCTGTCTCACTCACACAAACACACATATACAAAGAATGCTGCCTGCACAAACTGTTCTATGAAGTTTATCAGTGCCTCATAAACTCTCAGCAGCTTAACAGACCATTGCTGGGGATGCCTGGCTGACTGCAGACTGCAACACAAATCATCTTTGAAGTGAGACTTCATCTGTCATTGATTTCAAGGCCCCACTCCTGGGAGTGGATTGGTGAGCATGTACTGGTACTATCTTGAATAATACATATACGTAGGTACACATAGAGCTAATTGATCATAAATGTATTTGCTGCTTTACTAGCAATACTTTTGTGGTAACTTGTAATATTGAAATACATGCTTGCTGCTACTACTGATTGCTGCTCCCATTGGAATACATATATACTTGCTTTATTAATCGTAAGTACACTCATTTTATTACAAGTAATTTGTAATAATCTGTAATATGGAAACATAGGAAATAAAGACTTTGTATGCTTTTGTATTATGGAATTCTGCAAATCCACTGTTTTGATGTTTATACACCTGTAAGTCAGGTAACCCTTTGGGTCATGATGTACTGGGAGAAAAAGTACGGCCTAAGAAGTTAAAATCTGATTTTGCAGAGAGAAATACAGATGAAAAATAGGCATGTGTGATAACAGTTGGTAAAAAGGAGGCAGAGGGAGGCATATCCCCTTCAGAAGTGTGCATGATTCTGTTGCTGCAACCACTCTTCTAACCCCTGGTTACCACCACCCAGAGCAACATAATGATAAATAACACTTGCATACAAAAAGCAAAGCAAAGCTAGAAAGGATGGTCGTATGGTTGTCCTCCATCACAAACCAAAATGACTAACCAAAAGCCAAGTAAGAGGTAAAGACTAGCAGCCAATTGTGAGAGACTGATCTGAAATCAGACTCCACTGTCCATTATCTCAAAGATTGGTATGAGAAGCTGAGATGGAATTCCACCAATCCATTGTCTCAGAGATGGGTGGGAGGAGTTGAGGTAAGACTCCAATACCCATTGCCGGGGAGAAGGGTGTGAGGAGCTGAACTGGGACTTCACCATCCATTGCCTGAGGGATGAGTGAGAAAGAGCTGAGATAAGACTCTTCCTTCCATTATCTCGAGGATTGGTGTGAGGAATTGCTGCCCATCACCCCAAGAATTGCTGCAGACTCCTGTAGTTGAAGAGCTGGCTGCAAGACCAGGGAAACTGGACCACCAGGAACATGTAATACATGACAGCAAGAACAGAGGTGCTCCCCTCAACTCATTATAGAAAGGGGAAAAGGTAATCACGAAAAGGAGCCATTGCCATGAGGATGACTCCAGAAATACACTGCCACGAGGACACCCACCTCCGATGGCTACTACGGGCTCTTGGGGGACACTCTGCTCTGATACCGACTATGAACCCTGAAGGACTCCCACCACCTCTGACAGTGGATTCCCAGGACACCGCTGGATCCACGGTGGTGACTCTCTCTCTCTGCGCCCCGAATTATTCCTTCATTTTCTATCTTTTTTCCAATTTGTCCTATATTACAATAATTTCCCTTTTTTATAATAATTGTCTTCTGTCAGTAAACCACCTAATCGATTACAGTACCTGACCTTGTTTGCGTCTTAATTTCACTCTTGGGATCACGAACTGAAACAGCGTCCAACACTGCTGTTTTCTCCAGTCGGACCCTGACACCAATCAACACTGGATATGTAAGAAGTTAATTTTCTGAGTGATCACTTACTGGATATATTCAATGACAGTTCACGTACCTACTGACTATAGAATCAAAGAATCATAGAATAGTTAGGGTTGGAAAGAACCTTAAGATCATCTAGTTCCAACCCCTCTGCCATAAGCAGGGACACCACACACTAAACCATGTCACCCAAGGCTCTGTCCAACCTGGCCTTGAACACCTCCAGGGTTGAAGCATTCACAGGCTCCTTGGGCAATGTGTTCAGTGCCTCACTACCCTCACTGGAAAGAACT